>NC_056741.1:1651201652-1651391652 GCF_019279795.1 Protopterus annectens | reverse complement strand
TATATATATATATATATATATATATATATACAGAGAGAGAGAGTGAGAGAGACACACACACACACACACACACACACAGATATATATATATATATATATATATATATATATATATATATATATATATATATATATATATCTGTCTATATATATCTATATATGTCTACTTCATTATGGAATTTACAATTTTCTGAACGTTACTTTGCTGTCACCAGTAGTACAAAAGCACACTCTTCCAAAACTGCACTATTCTGAATCTCATTTAAGCGAAATGGTTACCCTGCAAAATATACAATTACACTGAAATACACATGTATTCTATAATCTTTGCAAGAGGCCAAGCCACACTGCTCCCCCCACACCCACTGCAACTTATATATACCAACTCAGAGATCGCACTACAGTGACAACAAGGGTAGAGTTCCTGAGTCTAGCTGCATATCACACAGGGTAATCATTTTGCTTAAGTGTGATTATATGTGGGTCTATTTCTGATTGTCGAAAACACACTTTCTCGACAATGAGAAGATTGAACCATTTAAGTGAAAGTGCACTAAATCGAAAGTGCACTTTTTCAAAACCCATTTCTCCAAAGTACATTGCAGTGGGGATAAGGAAATATATCCTTTCCCCCACTGTAGTATGATCTCGGAGTTAGTATATTTAAGTAGGGGGTTGTGGGGAATGGGGGGTGCAGGGTGGGTTGAGCCCTTGCAAAATACTGCTTAAAGTATTTTTTTTTTTTTTTTGCTTTTTTTCTGGTTCAGAAAACCAGCTTTTGTGAAAGTGCACTTTCGATGTTGTGCACTTTCACTTTAATGGGTCTTGATGTTTAGGTTCATAGGTTCATAGGTAGGTACTAGGCTATATGCTCGAGGGCATTTATAAGCCTAGTCAGAGTGTGTCGGCTTTCACCACCCCATTGATTAATTAACTGATCCTCTGTCAAGCAGAGCAAATGAAATGATCCCAGGGGTGTATTTTCTGTTACCCATCCACTCGTCAAGGTTTTTCTTGAAGAGTATTAGTGAGGGGCTCTGCCTAATGTAGTTTGGAATTTTGTTCCAAAGCATGAGGAGTCTCTCTGACAGGAATCTATCCCTCCAGCATGTTCTATTTGTTATTGTGGCGAGGTTTAGCTCACTAGAGCGCTTGGCTTGCAGTGACTTGGATTTCTTTAGGTGGAGCATGTCCATCAATTCTGAGTTGGACATGGTTTTGTAAGTCAGGCAGAGATCACCTTTGAGTAAGTGATATGCCACTGAGTACAGCCGGAGTTTTTTCAGTCGGGTGGCATAGGACATATGTTTGAGGCCAGTAATCCTCTTGCTGAGTTACTTTTGTGGTCTTTCCAGCTGTTGAAAGTGTCTTGTGAGGTACATCCCAAATGGGGCATTGTACTCTATGATGTGTCTGATGAGTGATGAGTAGAGGGGCACTATAACCTCTTTATTTCTAGATGTGAACCCTTTAGTAATTAGATGGGCCACATAGAAGGATTTCCTAACAACTTTGGCAATATGATTGTCAAAGGAGAGATTACTATCTATCTGGGTCCCCAGATCTCTTATTACCTCTTCTGTATTAAGGGTGCTGCCACCTATGTGGTAATTTGTGGGTGTTTTGTTTTTCCCAAAGGGGATGACTATGCATTTTTTGGTATTTAGCTTGAGGCCATGACTATGACACCAGGTATTTGTCTCAGTAAAGTCCTTTTGGAGGATGTCCGTGTCAGCTGGAGAGTCAATTATGGCTCCCAGTTTGCAGTCATCAGTGAACTTGGTTGGCCATAGTCCTCCTGTGTTTGCCTGTACTTCTGAGAAGTATATGCCGAACAGTAGGGGTCCCAAGACTGAGCCTTGCGGGACACCACTTGTGACTGGTTTAGAGATGGACCACAACTGACTTACTATTCTTATCGTATGAGATCTGTCTGTAAGCCAGTTGGCAACCCATCTCATGATGTAGGGGTTTATGTTCAGGCTGGTGAGTTTTTCTGTAATACCTGAGTGGGGAATCGTGTTGAAAGCCTTGGCGAGGTTAAGGTAGGCTGTGTGAACCACCTTTCCCTCATCTGTGGCCTTGGTGACTCTCTAGAAGAAGTCAACCAGGTTTAATAGGCATGATTACCCTTAACAAAGCCGAACTATGGGTCAGGTCAAGTGTTTGGAAGTTCCCAATGTCTTTGTTAATGAGTTCTATGATGATGCGCTCCATAGCCTTGCAGACCAGGCTAGTCAGGCTTATGGGGTGATAGTTACCAGGGTCAGTTGTGGCCCCTCATTTGTGGAGTGGAATAACCATTGCTGTGTGCCATTCTATGGGCACGTAGCCTGTGGAGAGGCTGAGGTTGAACAGCTTGTTTAGGTGGGGGGTTAGTTTGTTCTGTAGTTCATGCAAGATGCAGCCTGGGACACCATCTGGCCCCAGTGATGCTGTGTTTTTGGGTTTTGAAAGGGCTGTTTTCACCTGTGTGTCAGTGATTTCCAGGACACTACACTTTTCCAGTATTGTTGTGGGCTCTTTTGGGAGTCAGGGGGGTGACGTTTGCTCTGAATCTATCTTCCGGGATGTTAATAATATCAGTAGGTTCAGAATATTTTGTGCTATTTTGCAGTAGTTCAGTGCATATCTGCGAGTTGAAACTTAGATTCTTAACATAGCTAAAGAAGGCTTTGTGGTTATCTTTTGAATCCTTGGCTATTTTCTTTCAGTTAGCCTTGGATGATTTTATGAGGGACCTTAGTTTCTTACTGATACTGATCAGGGATGTCTTTCCTTCTTGGGATTTGCTTGTATTTCTGAACTAGTTTCCTCCTTCTATTGTACAGCCTGTTTATGGCTGGGGTCCACCAGACTAGCTTTCTTCTCTTAGAGGAGTGAGTCTTGGTTTTGCTAGGGATGCATGCATCCTTGTAGGTGCTCATAGAGTGCAATGGTAAAGGTTTCTGCATCTTGGGCAGTGTTATCCTTTAGCGTGGGGGATGTGAAACTTACCTCCTCTGTCTTAAGTAAGGTGAAGTTTGCTTTAGAAATTTTTTTTTTACTGTGGTTTCCTTAGTTGGGGGTGGTGGTGGGGTGTGGACATCCAGAGTGATTAGTTTATGGTCTGATCTAACCAGTGATGGGTTGACCTCCGGTATGGAACACCTGTCGCCCATGTTGGTGATGACCAGGTGCAATATGTTTTCACCTCTGGTAGGGGAGTTTCCCAGCTGATCCAGGGCATTTGAGTTGATGAATTCCAGGAAGCGCTGGGCCTGAGAGTTTGTACTCGAGTAGTTTTCCCAGTTAATGGTAGAGTAATTGAAATCACGCAATATCAGGGTGTTCGGTAGGACCTTCATGTTTTCCAGTGTCTCCAGAAAGGTGGAGTGGTGGTCCTGGGTCATGGAGAGTGATCTGTAGCAGGCCACAATTTGCATTGCAGATTTGCCCATTGTTAGTTGCACGTGGATGATCTCAGAGATTGTGAAATTTTGATAGAAACATAGACCTATATATATATATATATATATATATATATATATATATATATATACACACACACACACACACACACACACACACACACACACACACATATACATATACATGCATCTACTTTACTCTATTTAATTACCACTTTACCGAAATTTACATGATCGAAATGAGAAGTTCAAAAGTTCAACATAACGGCACTTCACAACATTGAAAATTAGAACACTGAACTAGGTATATATTTTCAGTGCAGATCACTGTACAGTCAGGATTGGGAAACCTACCCTTTTACTCACTGTAGAGTGATCTTGGACTTGGTATATATAATTTACATGTATGACTAATTTGTTTACGATTTTGCACCCCCTGCAAATTATATATACTAACTCTGAGATTGCACTACAGTTAGGAAAGGGGTAAAGTAGATCCATATCTATATCTATATGTATATATATATATATATATATATATATATATATATATATATATATATATATATATATATATATATAAATATATATATCCACATGCATACAGTATATGTGTATATATGTATACATTTATATATATATATATATATATATATATATATATATATATATATATATATATATATATTTATATGTTACAAAATGTAAATTTAATTTCTGAATGTAGCATTGCTCAGCAACTCAAAACAAATACAATTGTTCACTTCTGATATCAAGTTGCTATTACAATATTAATCAGAATGCTTACAAATAACAGATACTGCAAATGTGTTACCAGCCTGCATGAGGTCTTTATTGTGACTAACACTTGAACAATGACAGACCACATGCCAAAACAGACGTAGCATCTTCCTGTTAAAGAAATATTACTGTAACTGGTCTCTATTACAGCTGATCATGAGCCGACTCCCAGAACTTCTTCTTATTCACTGTGTCTGCATACCCTCCTGACTCCCCTAGGCTAGCTCTGCTTAAGGTTGGGGTGTGTGAGGAGACTGGAGGTATCCTGAGACAGAGTAACATGGCTGTCATTATAGTATTTTGTATTTTACTTCCCTGCCCCTATTTCTATCCAGAAACACCAGACCAAGACGTGACATGCATTCAGTACCAGTACTGGACCACCCATCATTTCAGCAATGGCCTGATATAAGCAGGATGTTTGTCATCAGGGAGCACTCATGGTTGTTTCCCCAGTCTCCACCAGGAAAACCAAACTGTGACATGTCCCATATGCATGCTCCCACCCCCACCCCCCCATCTCCCAAAATGGGCATGCCCATCATCCTCTGCCAGGACCTCAAACACTTTTCTGCTAATCAAACTTAGGTCACATGGGCCATAGTGAAGGCTTTATCCCCGCCCCCCATTCTATATCACTGGTTGATCTTGTTAAGAATTGCAGATAAATGTATTGGACAAAAGGGGAGGATATGAGTGTGTAAGACACATATCTAGCCTCAATGATGAAAATTATTTTTACAGATTCAAGTGGGCACTCTACTTTGATACCACAAAGATGACCGATTTTGCATCACAGGTGTGAGAGCTTTTAGTTTCAATATATAAGGTTAGTGCTCAGTTACCAGCATTATTTGGGTATGTGTGGCAAGTTGCATGGATACTAGTATCTCTACAATTTTCTGCACTTTATTTGGAGCTGTTGATCTATGTCATTATGTCATCCACTATTTAAGGTTCCACTTAGGCGGGACAGGAATACAACATACCCTGTTTGGGGAAGTAAATGATAATTAAGTTGAACTTGGATTTCCAGTACTGAGGCCAGTGCTGGACTATGGTTAGTCAGAAGAAAGCAAAATCCTTTCCTTGTCAATTTTATCACTGGGGCTAAAGTCATATTTTCCATATCTATGGAAGAGCAATAATTTAAATACCTAAGAATACAAGTTTCAGTGATATTAGATCAAATACTGTTCATGTCCTCTATGAGGCAGCAGTGAGAGCTTGTAAGGAGGTCACTGGACATAGATAGTCTGACTGGCTTTCCCTCTGAGTGCACACTTCCTGAGTACCTGTTGCATAGGATCATAGGAGGTTACTATGGCCCTGAGGCCCTTACAAGCCTAGCCAAGAGTTTATCCTCAAAAATAAACTTCAGTCAGCACCTGTCACCTCTGTCAATGAGAAACAAAGGTGGAACCCCTGGGACAAATTTGTGGTTTCCCATCCACTCATCAAGGTTGTGCTTGAACAGGGTGAGCGTGGTACTCTGGCATGTATGGGAAGTCTATTACAGAGACAGGGCAGCCTCTGGGAGAGAAACCTGTCTCTCCAGCAGGTTTTTATTGATGTTGCATATTAGATTTAGGCGTATCCAGTGGGTAATGTGAAAGGAGTTATGGATATGGATCATCTCTAGTAGGGCAGGGTCCAATATTGCCTTGTAAGTGAGACACAGATCACCTCTAAAAAGTTAATTTATTAAGAACAAGAACTTTAACACACTGATCATCTTCAAAAAGCATAGAACAAACAACAGAGCAGAGGTCACAAAACTAAAAATAAAAGAGCATATTACAACAATAGAAAAGAGTAGAGCAAAACTATTATGATTTGGGAAGTTATCATGCCTCTTAAAAAAGTTTAGATATTTGTGAATTTCCCGTTAACATGCTGTCCTAATCCACCTCCAGCATGTTCTAATGTTTAAAGAGTAAATTTAATAATGCTGCAACAGCAATTCTAATATTTAAAAGTATTTCCCTTAGTAATTCTTCACTAGGATCCTAAAATCCAAGCAAACAGAAGGTAGAATAAGATCACGAAGGAAGAAAAACTTAATAATTTCACCCATACCTCCTGCACTCTGGGACACTCCAATATTAAATGGTAATAGTCAGCACTGTATGCCCCACATCTCCTACAGTATGAACCCTCCAGATGCACTCTACTTTGGAATTAGTCTAGAGCATAATGCCAATCATTCAACATTAAAAAAAAACACAAAAGATATACAAGGGGGAAGTCAAGTCCATACAAGGTGGTGCAATAACAGACCAATCCTTCTCCTGAAGAGACCTACCCAACCAGTTCATGCATCATTCCCTAATGCTCAATTGTGTTGGACTAGTTGAGTCATTAAGATACTTATACAAAGCCATGAGCCTAACAGGTTATTTAAGAGGGAGTTTATAAGGATCCCTAACAAAATCTCTTCTTCAATAAAACAACCCCCTCTATTCTTTCCCAATCTGCAATTTTGAGGACAGGTGCAAATATTGCCAACAAAGCAACTTACCCCAGCAATTAAGGGATGAAAAGTCCTTTCCCCAACTTGATTTACAAAGCTCACATTGACGCCAGTTTAGTTTTGCCAAAATATTGGGTATAGCCGATTTGAAAATCTTTATTGAACCACATCCTTGTCCGTCCTGGCACTTGTGGTAAATTGAAAGACCTGCAATTCTGGTTAACCCACCCATTCTCAAGATGGTCTGGGTTCCAAATTCATGAGCTATAAAAATGCAGTAGCTATATTACTTCAAGTTCCTGCCAAAACTAAAATGGTGTCTGGTTTAGCCAGGACCCCAAAAATTGCCAACCCACTAAGACATTCCCATAGAGTCTCACATTAGGGCATATTAAAATGACTGCAATCTTATTTCTTTGAGTAGGAAGAATAATAGGAATGCAGGAGTTAAGCTTACTCTGCCATCAACACAGGAGAAGGAGAGTTGATACAGAATTTTGAGCTGCATTTTTATGCTGTCATGTCTAACTACTCTGTTTAGCTACTAAACACATGCAAAGTGTGCTGGAAAAGCCTGAGTTTACCTGCGGGAGTGGTGACTTAATTGCTTAATTAACACTGATTTAGAGACAGTTGAAGATGAAGTCTGTTTCTTTGGCTATAGCTTATAACAGAGGCAATATATGGATCTTTAGGTACCCAGAGAACTTAGTGTACAAGGGTTTTTAGGTAGAGGAGGGGCACAATCCCGAAGGATTTGATAACGGTAAGGTGCACAGGTAGTTATGACTTTTGTAAGAGATGTATACAATGCAGCTTCAGCAGTTGTTATCCTATGTTCTACTAATAATTCTTGGCTTACATTCTATTAGTTTTCTTATCATATGCCCTACTACTAATTCTTGGCTTACGTTCTGTTAGTTAGTGCCCTGAAGACCACAGACTGTGTGATAAGAGAGTGACAGACTAGGCAAGGATTAATGGAACCTACAATGGAAACAAGGTTTGATGTGGACTTATCTGATTAGTTAACAATGATTATCTAGGGCAAGAAGGTCAGAGATAAATGTAAAAGCCTCAGGTATGAGAAGGAATTAGTGATAGGCTTCAAGGAACAGATGCCTGTAGGCTTGCTGAGATATGCCAGGAAGTCTAAAAGGTTTAAAATTTGGGGTGGCAGTGCCTGCAGCAATATTTTTCTGCTGAGAAGAAGCTGCTGAGAATGTACACAGTGATATCCCCAACTTGTCAGTGGTGCTACAGCATAGTTAGGTGGAAAGCAGAGAACTGAATTCATGTCTTTTTGGTCAGGCATAGATTGCTTGGGATTAGGGGAAGATTTACAAAGATTTGTAACTTGCCAGTGGCTTGACAGAATGGCACTCACAATAACTGTTCTTTTTGTAGTGGAACAGAAAAAAACATGCGCCCAGATTTACTAATCTTCCGTGTTAGACTAGATTAGTCTTACAAGGAAGCGTTAGTCTAAGAGTATGATGACAGAGCACCATGCATATTAATGAGGGCATGCTGCTTCAACTCTAAAGCTTACACGGAGTGTGGACAAGTGTAGGGGGCGTGTCGGACTGCCGAGTAGTCCAAAAATCCACGTTCCTGCAATGAAGAAATGCCACAATTTCGAGTTACATGAGCGAGTCCGCTCACATGTGCACAA
This sequence comes from Protopterus annectens, assembly GCF_019279795.1. Lineage (NCBI taxonomy): Eukaryota > Metazoa > Chordata > Ceratodontiformes > Protopteridae > Protopterus > Protopterus annectens. Next base: position 1,651,383,293 of record NC_056741.1, on the reverse strand, counting down.
TGTAACACTACACTCCCCCATATGTTAAACAACTGACAAAATTAAAAATGAAGAGTTTTTTTTTTTTTTGTTTCCTCTGATATAGCTGCCCGTATTTGCGCATGTTTGCGTGGTTTGCCCATTGCTTAGCTACAGTTAGCAGCTTAGACACCAGAAGAGGATAATAAGAAAAATATACGCAAATTAAGCAAAATAGCAATCGCATAGTGGTTAGAGCCTTCGCACAAAGAGGAGGCATTCCCGGTTCAAGCCCCACTACTGCATGTTCCATTTTCTGTTGGAAATCTGTATACAAAAATATTTCCTGACATTTTTTATGTATAAGTTTTGTAAAAAGCATTGAAATGTTAAATGTAGTAGTGAACGAATTATATATATATATATATATATATATATATATATATATATATATATATATATATATATGAAGGTGAAATGGTTATGCATTCTGAGGAATGAGTACCCTATTTTAAGCAATATAAAGTACTGCTAAGCACATTTTACCAGTATTGAGCATATTTAAATCCAATTGCGCATATCTGCACATTGCGTTAACCGGCACAATGTCTTTGTGCCTAGCCGTGCACCGCACTAACCAGTGCAACCACAATGTATTTGCGCTTAGCTGCGCACTGCGCTAACCAGCGCAACATCGGGCAACGTTCAGCAATGTTGGACAAAGTCTGGCAAAGTTGAGCAAAGTCGGTTAAACACAGACCCACCTCCTTTACTGTACCTTAACCAGTCAGGTCTTCTCAGTAGGAAAATAAAAAGCAGTGACAGGGCTTGAACTCAGGATACTGTGCACTATAGTCACAGTACTTAACCACTAAGCCATGACAGCATTTCATAAATGTGCACTTTCAACAGACGCATATCTATCAAAGGAATTTTAAACATTGCCAACATCAGCTAAGCAGGCGTGCCTACAGCTGAGTTTTTCCAAAACTGGCCAATCACAAATAAGTGCGGGAAATGAGGCATATTTAAGCTCCACAGATGGGAATACTTGCTATAACTGGTTGTAGCTTCCTTCTGCAGTCAGCATGGCCAGTGTTGGAGAAGGCACTCGATTTAAAGCGCAATGCTGGGGCATCAAGGAGTCCAAAGTAATGGTTTGGCTCCTTGCCCACAATCATGAGGAAAGACTCCTGCGGGGCCAGTACCAGGATACCCAATATAAAATGGAGGCCTGGAACAGTCTTGCCCATGATCTCACCAGTGGCACTGGTGTTCCTTGGACTGGTGAGCAGGTCAGGTACCATTATTCTGACCTGAAGCGACATAGGGAGGATCAACTGGACCAGTGGATCCAGGAATCTTGTACAATGCCTAATGCCCCAGTACTGAGTAAGTAGCCATTGTATTAAGTAGTTAAGAATTGCTATGCTTGTGTATACTATGGATAGGTATGTCTCAATATCACTGCATTTACTTCACAGCTGCAGGTGTCCGGGCTATGAACCAGCAAGCCCATGAAGATAGGCTGCAAAGGCTGCGTCATCAGGCAGGTTAGTAATTATTCTGCATGTACTGTTATATAAAATAAATGAGAGAGCCTTCAAAAAGTCTTTTAACCCAATAAATAAAGGTGTAATAATCCTTTAATAAATGTATGATTCATGGAGTGCGTCTGTGTCATTTTCTTTGATATGTTGTTGTACTGTTGATTCTACAAATAGTAGTGTTGTATTAAGCAGTGTCAACCCACACTTGGGTAGGCCCATATAATGTGGATGAAGGGAGTGCCAGTATCTTGTATGCATATGTACAGCCCTCAACTATTGGTTCATGGCCAGCATGTACAGGTTAATCTGGCACATGAGTAGCTTGGTATTGTGTTCCCCAGAAATGTCAGTGTGCTGCCAGAAATGTAGGGAGCTGTTAACATATAACTGATACTTTCACCTGAACATATCTAGATAATTATATGAAAGTAGATTTGTCAGTGTACCATCTTAGCAGTAGTGTGTGTGAGCAACTCTCAAAATATGTTGTAGTAACATCTGCATCTTGGACAGTTTGTATGTAAGATACAGCTCATGTATATAATGATCTAGCAAAATCCAGTTGCACAATAGAAGGACATTGGGGAGTGTAATAATTCATGTAAGGGACATATAACTGCAGTTAATAGGAATGTAGTGAAAACTAGAAGGACATATAAGTTGTTAATTGAGCTATCTTTTCCCACCCTACTGTATGTGCATTAAAAAATGCAATTCCACACCTCAATCGGTATGTCTAATCTCAAAACATTTGTTGGGACATATGTTCTATTGGTTTATAAATATTTGCATTAATTTCTATGCATGTGCCCTGTTAAAATACCACAATATTGGTGGCCTTTTGCCATCAATTCAACCTGCATGCTGTTGTAATGTCCACTATTGTTCTATATATAAATATGTTATGCTTGCTTTTCAACTGTTGAAAATCTGGTGTGTTGGGTTAATGGGAATACTTCTGCATGCTGTTATAACTAATTGGGAATGCTGTTGACTGTTACTAACCCATATCTTTATTAAACTCTCCAAAACATAGTTCATATGGGAAGGCCGGTCCCAGCGGACCCATCTGTCCCACCTCAGCTGGCCATGGCACCTGGCACCAGCAGATCTGGTGCCCAGCCTGGGACCTCCACCTCCATTGGCCCTGTGCCACCTTCGGGTGGAAGCACTGCAGGGGATGGGGCTTGGCCCCCAGTGCAAGCATGGGCAGAGGAGGGGCACCTATCACCCTTCGAATGGTCCGGGCTGTGGTGCGTAGAGAGATTGAACGTTCTGTTGCAGAACCTCTACACCAGCTTGAGGCCTGAGTGGCGCAACTCCCAGGTCAGCCTGCTCCTCCTACACCACCCCCAGCACAGCCACCCTCTGGGCCATGAAGGGGCAGTGATGACTACCCATGGGTGGGGACCTCAGTCCCACTGTTTCCATCTGGGGGCTCGTGGGCTTGCAATTTCCAAACATCCCTCCCCATCAAAGGTGTTCGCCCACCACATGTGTCATATACCGCCCCTGTATGTGTCTTGTTTGTCTTGTCTGTTTACCTCCCCAAATATACCAACTTCCCCTACTCTACATTCCACTCTCACCTGAAAAAAAGGGACAATCTGCTCCCAAAAAAAATTATGACCCATACATAGCTACCTATTTTGCACACATGTCTACTGGACACATGAAATGTTATTTAATTGGCATTACAACATACTTTGTTGTCCTCACCCCTCTCTCAGGGACCTTGCACATACTACACAACATGAAGTACCACTAAGCCATGGTAGACATACATCAAGTTGGTGCTTAAATAATTATATCATGCATCAGAATGAGTGAATGTAAAGGAAAAATAGGAATACCATACCACACAACGTGTTCTGTGGATGTTGACTAACAGTTGTTGTGGGATTACATTATATGACTGTGATAAGAGAAGCAGCCATTCTAGCAGGAACTCATGTTACACATCACTTTACAGCCCCACACAGTATCACAGCAGGACAAACACTGGCATCAAGGCAGTGGACAGATGCTGGTGAGTGTATTCTACATTTATTATTGTAAATAAAAAGTGCATGCCATAGTTAAGGTGTAGGCCATGTGCACATGTAACACACCTACCCATAATGCATGCTGTGCATATTTGGTGGAAGAGCATGCACATCTCACTAATGTGATTCTATCCACTGCCTTGATGTCACCGCAGAGGGTCCTACATAGAGATGAGACAGTCTTTCAGTAGCCACAACTCTGTGTGTTTGCAATCTTACAGTACAACAGTGCCGCAAACACATGCAATACCCAGACCATCTAAAACAAATGTGGCTAGACTGTAGTGACCATTGGATAGGCACAATTGATACTCACCATGCACATAACATACATATCTATGTCACACACAGAGCATTTTAACATGCTACACATAAAGGATTCCCAAACCCTCTGTAAAGACACACTCCAGTATCCAAAATCTCATCCACACATTACACATAATATACCTGAGGGGTAGAGACCTATCCTGGGGCATTTAAACACTCTGCAACACACTACACATTCATGTCAGGAAATGCTCCTTATTGGCCTCCTTACAAACTCACATAACAACTGATTGTAAATTTGGTGAATTTAGCCAAGGTAGTACAGTTCCAGCATAGCATGATAAGTGCTGGTTTGTGAAACATTTGTAGCCTTGAGTGACCACCTGATGCTTCATGATGATGGCCTATGGTACTATACCCCATCCAGTTATTGTAACCACAGTACTACACATAGGTGTCATTGCTACACACCATAATAATGTGTGTGTGCACACATATGCACCTCTAAACAGTATGCATACCAATCACCATTTGCACAACTGACACATATATGTCTTGTGATGCTATTGAGTGGTTAGGTCATATGACACATATTGGGTATGTGTAGTGTTTAAATATGCAGTTGTGTTTTAGCATGCCATGTCATGGATGAGACTGGCATGTCCACAATATGATCTACACTCACCATAAGTACCGAACATTGGGTATGTGGCCGAATGGTATTCCATCAATTATCCATGCACCACTGATGATGTTGTGTGTATACTCATCATGCATGTTTTAAAAATGTGTGCACAATTATTTGCTAAAGACACAGAGGCTGTCATCAGCATTGGATACCTATCTGACACACAGATACACATCCAGCAATGATATGTACATCTGTGAGTTATGATGCACAGTACATTACAGGGTTATGAATACCTGCACAGCAATGTTGTGTCCATGTATTCATTGTGTACCAGGGGGAGGGCCATCACCTAATAACAAAACACATGCATCAAAGCCATGTATACTGTTAGTAACAAGGACTGTCTACACTTGCACTGCATGCTGTTGAGCAACACATGTCCTGCATGCTGACATGTGTGATATGACTGTTTTGCTTGTAATACTGTACCCCACCATCACCTGCTATTGTGTATGTTCTGTGATTGCTGGTGTTGTGTGTGTTTGCTTTAGGGAAGAGTGTAGTTTTGTGTGCATGCATGTGTGCATGTGTACATGTGTGCATGTGCGCATGTGCACATGTGTGCATGTGTGCATGTGCACATGTGTGCATGTGCACACATGTGCATGTGTGCACATGTGCATGTGCGCATGTGTGCATGTGTGCAAGTGCACATGTGTGCATGTGGTCTGAAGTCATGTTCAGGTCTTAAAGTGTGTTTCCTGTTTTCCTCTCACAGGTGCCGAGGTGGGACTGGTTCGGTACAGCAGGAAACCTGATGTCACTGAGACAGACAGTGATGATGAGGATAGGTGTGTTGAGGCACAGGCAGGTTTGTCAGGGTCTGTTGTTGGGCCACCAATTGACAGTACACAAGTCTCCACCCCATCCATGCACACAGCCATACTGCCTGTACCATCACCACCATTGCCCTTATCTGAGGGACAGTGTATGGTTGGCACTGGCCAGGACAGTGTGGTGTCTATGGCACATGTATCAGGACACAGCAGCCATAGCCAGATGTCTGGAATGGTACCACATAGGCAGATGCCAAGGGGTTCTCATCAGAGCACTGCTGGTCATCATGCCCCTGGCAGATGTGCCACACCTCTTTCTACCATATGCATGATCCAGGTTGTCATGGAGGCACAGACACAAATGGAGCAGTACACCAGACAGGGGCTAAGGGCACAGAGGGCTCATTACACCTCTGTAAATGACAGTATCCGTGACCTAGCAGGTGCCATACGTAACTACACTGAGGTCATTGATAGACGTTGGGGTGAGACATTGGATGTCCTCCACAATGTCATGTCCATGTGTCAGGACAGTGCGGGACAGTTGGATGTGGACATATGCCAGCAACATCAGCAGCTGGGGGTCGCTGTGGATGTCCAGCAAGTCACAGCTGCTCCCGTAGTGCCAGCAGGGACCTGGATCCAGTGGACATATGTCAACCTCTTCGGATAGTACCCAATCTGGATTACTATCTGATACTGTTTGTAGCACCCCTGTCAGGCACAGTTTCCATATCCATGGCCAGAGACAGTGATCTGTAAAGCCTGCCAGGTACAGTCTGTAGCTTTTTCACAATTCCCTGTATATGGCAGCCACATGGTGGAACTGTGCATGCAGACACATACACATAAACCAGAAACCTAGGGCAAACACATACCCGCACACATTAAATCAACATTGGCCCATAACAGTACTCATGGCCCTCACACACACACTCACACACACATGTCGATTGTATGGCTCAGTGTAGGCCTCTGGCAAACCAACAACACACCCTGTGCATATGATGAAACCTGTGCCACCTCCTGTCATCTGTAACATTGATGCAGAAACAGGCTAACATGGTGCTGATGCACAGGGCGACTTTAATAAAGTATAGCAATGGTTGGATGTGTAGCATGTTGTCAGCAGTAAAGTGTAATGATATCCTTGAAGGTGTAGCTGAGCAGGCATGATGCATTAAAGCTGTAATTAGCAATGTTGTATTGTTTTCATCAGTGTTTATTTCAATTGTGTTTTGTTTGCCCATGTGCCACTTGGCTGATGTGTGTAGTTGTGTCAGCATGCGTTATACAGATGACAGTAAGTGTGGGGTGTGCAACACATGTTTGCAGGTGTCCATTTGTGAACATGGTGGAGGTGCACTGTCTGCATGTAGATGCATATTGGGCACATGGGCAGGGTGACATGCCCTGTATTGCCCAGTGTTAACACTCCATAATTTCTATTGGTGGCCAGTATGCATTGTACTACATACATTTTGGAACTTGAGTACACATGTGTGTGTATGACACGGGTTGACACTGTGCTGTGGGTGATGCTGTTGTTGCTATCTGTCATTGAGTTGCATTACTAAGGTTAACACTGTCTCAGCTGCATAATCCTTTAGTAATGCACTCTGTTCACCTTCAGGGTTGCATGGACCGTGCTATCACAAACACAAGAAATTCTCACTTATACAGTATAAGTGCATTAGTCTCATGGACCCCTGCCATAAACTAAATATATAATAGAAGGTATGAAGTTGTACCAAAAAAGAGTTACATACCAAGAAGGGATAACCTCTCTGGTCAGTATCATCGGGGAAATACAATCCCTCAATAAACATACAAGGCAAGCTTCAAAATACAAAATGGCAAGGATTCCAAAGACAACACTAAAGCTTTCTTTAGTGTTGTGTATAATCTACAGGGGAAATCTCAGATTGGGTCACAGTTAATGTAAATGGTCACAAAGTACACTTATCTGACTGACATTACCAATTTCTTGTCAGACAGTTTGAATGCGGATTTCACCACCCTGTCATTACACAAGGGCCACATTTCCAGACCTGAAGAATGTAAAATCTGATGATTCACAGACATTCTAGTTAAAACATCTTTTTACCAAAGTCCAAACCACAGTGGCAATAGTACTGGACAGTGTCCCTGGCTGTGTTATACACAAGCTGACATATGAAGTCACCACTCACCTAAACACTCTGTCCAGATGCAGCCTCTATACAGGTTACATACTTGTGGAATGATGCACGGTAATGGTGTTCACAGTCCACAAGGGTTGAGCTACAATGTCTTCTTCTCCTTTCGGATGCTCCCATTAGGGATCGCCACAGTAGATCATCTGTTTCCATTTCTTCCTGCTCACTGCACCTTGTGCTGTCACACCATCCACCTGCATGTCCTCTCTCACCACAGCCATAAACCTCATCTTAGGCATTCCTCTTTTCCTGTTACCTGGCGGCTCCATCCTTAGCATCTATTTCACAATATACTCTGCATCCCTCCTCAGCACATGTACAAACCAACTTAATCATGCCTATCTGGCTTGGTCTACTAACCTTCAAACCTGGGCTGACCCTCTAATATACTTATTCCTAAACCTGTCCACCCTCGTCACACCCAGTGCAAATGTTAACATAAATTGGTTAAGGGAAGAACTGCAACAGATCATGGAAACTCTCACCCTATAAGCCAGACAAATGTTATCGGGAAGGCTATGGAGTACAGCATTATGGAACTCATTAACAGAGACATTATGAACCTGCAAACACTGCACCATACCCACTTAGGTTCTCTAAAGGCCAGATCATGGCTCCTACACCTAGTAGACTTCAAGCCAGTTAACAAGGCTATAGGTGAGGGAGGGGAGGTCCACACAGCCAAGCTATAGCTCACTAGCAATTCATACCCATCCCACATTCTGGTATTATACATAACCTCAACAGACTGACCATAAACAATTGTCAGATGATGGATTGACAACTGACACCCAGATGTAGGACACACAGTAACATTTGCAGCCTCCATGTACAATTCTATGCCAGTAACAAGTGGTATTCACCTGCACTCAGTCCTGGAACCACTCCTGTTTGGCATATAGCTTTCTTAGGTACAAGCAAACACAGTAGGGATATGTCTGCCCATGTTTGATGAAAATGCATACTGTGGGCTATACTTTATTCTCTAAATGACACACACATCCCCAAAAAGGGTATCATAGAGACAGATACCTGGTGTCAAATTCATGCTGTAAAGCTATAAGCCAAAGAAAGCATAGTTATCCACTTTTAGAAAACAAAGTATCCCCAGAGTACAACATAGGTAGTAGCCCCCAAAATGTGGAACAGGTACTAATGTATACATAGAGTCATGTGTTTAGTCATCTCTCCTTTGATAACCACATTACCAAAGGGTTTTGGAAATCCCTCTGTGGAGCACATAAGCAATAAAGGCTTTGCATGCAGATCCACAGAGGTTGTTGCACACCTATAATAATTAGTCATCTTTGCCAGACTTTGCTTGCTTTGGAACAGGATTCAAATATACCTCAAGCATAAACCCTCACTCACACTCTTCAATAGAAACTGTGATGAGTGGATGTGAAACAGAAGACATAGCCCAGGGATTTTTGCAGTGGCTAAACTTGTCACTAGCATACAGAAGTGACCTAAGGTCTGGGAAGTGCCAGCATGCTCTGGCAAAGATAACAGATGCATTCATGGAGAAAGCAGAGTACCCACCTATGAAATAATTGAGGTCACATGTATGTATATGGCTTTGCCCCACAGCTACCTTACATGTGTAATGCACATACAGTTGTCATTGTGATATGTCATACACTAGAAAAATCAAAACCCACTCCACATTGACCAGCAGTGTCACACACTCTCACAGACCTAGAACACACAGTCAGCAAGTGCAAGATTCAAACTCTTTCCTAAGTACATTATGACAACACAGCAGTATGCATTTACACAACATGCTATACACATACTGGGATTTTACCTTTCCCACAGGTATATTTGTAGGATGGTGGCATCATCAGACTTGTCAAAGATGAGTATACCACTTTTAAGGGGTGTGAGTATTCTCCAAAGAGGTTGCTCCTCCCCAGGGAGAGACACACACCATTGGCAAGTGCAGGATTCAAACCCCTACCGAACTACATTAGGATATTACAGCAGTACGCATTTATACAATGCACTATATACATTACTGGGACTTCTTCTTTCCACAGGTATATTTGTAGGATGGTGACATCATCAGACTTGACAAAGATGAGTATACCACTTTTAAGGGGTGTGAGTTTTCTCCAAAAAGGTTGCTTCGTCGCAGGAGAACACACACTTGGCAAGTGCAGGATTCATACCCCTACCTAACTATATTATGATACTATAGCAGTATGCATTTACATGACACGCTATACACATTACTCAGGCTTCTCTCCTTTCCACAGGTATATTTGTAGGATGGTGACATCATCAGACTTGACAAAGATGAGTATACTGCTTTTAAGGGGTGTGAGCATTCTCCAAAAAGGTTGCTCCTCCCCAGAGGGGCACACACACAGGCAGCAAGTGCAGGATTCAAACCCCTACCTAACTCCATTATGATAATGCAGCAGTACACATTTACATGATGCGCTATACACATTACTGGGATTTCACCTTTCCACAGGTATATTTCTAGGATGGTGACATCATCAGACTTAACACAGATGAGTATACCACTTTTAAGGGGTGTGAGTAGTCTCCAAAAAAGTTGCGCCTCCCCAGGGAGACACACACACACTAACTCACACAGTTGGCAAGTGCAGAATTCAAACCCCTACCTAACTACATTATGATACTACAGCAGTATGCATTTATATGACACACTATACACATTACTGACATTTCATTTTTCCACAGGTATATTTGTAGGATGGTGACATCATCAGACTTGACAAAGATGAGTATACCACTTTTAAGGGATGTGAGTAGTCTCCAAAAAGGTTGCTCTCTCCCCAGGGAGAGACAGACAGACAGACACACACACACACACACACACACACACACACACACACACACACACACACACACACACACACACACACACACACACACACACACACACACACACACACACACACACACACACACACAGTTGGCAAGTGCGGGGTTCTTAATCCAAACTAAGTATGTCTTTACACTTCAGCAAGCAATATGGAGTTACAGGGTGCAATACAGACATTACTTGCTGACAGTCTGCCCAAAGGTTTTTTTCACATTTGCTAACCTCAGCAGGCTTATCATACTAGGTGTATTGTGAATGTATTGCATGCATAGGCAATGACCATATCATATATGGGTTGATGCACCACATGCTGGCACACACAGGGTCAAACCGGTGGCTAAGCTCTGTCAACCCAATACTGGACAATACAATCAAGAAGAGTAGGGTCATATAACCACAGCACCAACAGTCTCACATAGATCTACATTATAAGCACCAGCAAAACACACACATAAATACACATTACCATACTCGGAGAATACAAATATTAATCTGAAAAAGAGAGAGTGTCCTCCTAAGCAGACAAGCAAGCAACATGCCCCTCCAAGCACACGCCAGAAAACACATAATACACCAAAGCAGTGTACCTCACAACAGGCTCTAAGGCAAAACAACATACTCAACACACTAGTAATAGGTGACTTCATAGTCAGGCACACATAAGTTCCACTCACTCGGCTGGACAAGGGAAAGGTTACTGTCAGTTGTATGTCAGATGCTATGATCCACCACATAACACAAGCACTTACATCACTCCAGAACAGGTACATATATGACGTGTTCTTTGTACATTTCAGTGTGAATGATCTGAGACATACCTCCCAGGACAACAGGACAAGAGATATATAGTAGCTCTATGATCATGTAGCCCAGGCTGGTATGACCCTGACCTTGAGTAGCATCTTACCTTCACCTACATGATACTGCAATATACCAGAAAGACAATAAACTTCAACAATTGGCTGAGCTTTTGGTGTCATTCAAAGGGGATCCAGTCTCTGTCTGCCTGTGATGACATGATAGACAAGCCTCGTTACTTTGCTACAGATGGTTTGCACCTGTCGCCCCTATACTTCTGAATACTGGCCAACGTTCTTGCTGTCCCCATATTACCTTTTTTAGGCAAGGCTCAAAGGTTCATAGGTTCATAGGTAGGTACTAGGCTATCATCCCTGGGGCCTGTACAAGCCCACCAAAAAAGGTACCCTGGCTTCTGCCACCCAGGAAATGTATTTTCCTGTGCCACTGTCGAGCAGAGACACCGAAGTGATCCCCAGGGTGAATTTTCTATTTCTCATCCAATCATCAAGATTTTTCTTGAAGAGTGCTAATGAGGAGCTTTGTTTGATATAGATAGGTAGTTTATTCCGGAGTATGGGAAGTCTCTGGGACAGGAATCTATCCCTCCAGCATGTTCTGTTTATTGTGGTGAAAAGGTTTAGGCCCAAGTGGAGCATGTCCAACAGCTCTGGGTTTGACATATCTTTGTATGTTAGGCAGAGATCACCTCTGAGTAGGCGATATGTGACAGAGTAAAGCTGGAGTTTTTTGAGACAGTCTATGTAGGGCATGTGTTTGAGGCCGGTAATCCTCTTTGTGAGGTATTTCTGCGGCCTTTCCAGTTGTTGTAGATGTCTTGAGAGGTACATACCAAAAGGGGCATTGTACCCTATAATGGATCTAATGAGTGATGAGTAGAGGGGAACAATTACCTCTTTTTGTCTGCTGAGAAACCTTTTGTGATGAGGTGTGCCACATAGGAGGATTTCCTGACTACTGTGGCGATGTGATTATCAAAGGAGAGACTGCTGTCCACCTGTGTCCCAAGGTCTCTTATCACACTTTCAGTGTTAAGTATACTACCACCTATGTTGTAGTTCATGGGTACAGAGTTTTTACCAAAGGGGATGACAATGCACTTTTTGGCATTGAGCTTGCGGCCATGGCTTTGACACCAGGCATCTGTCTCAGTGAGGCCCTTTTGTAGGATGTCCACATCATTAGTAGTTTTGATTATGGCTCCTAGTTTGCAGTCATCTGTGAACTTCATTAGCCAAAGACCTTCTGTGTTAGCCTGTACTTCAGGGAAGTAGATACCAAGCAGGACAGGGCACAGGACTGAACCCTGTGGTACTCCACTTGTCACTGTTCTGAAGTCAGATTTGGAGTCTGCTCCTTTCACAGTGTGAGTTCTGTCAGTGAGCCAGTTGGCAACCCATCTTGTGACATATGGATTTATACCTAGTTTAGTGAGTTTATCTATAATTCCAGAGTGGGGGATGGTGTCAAAAGCCTTAACAAGATCTAGACTAGGCTGTGTGAACCACCTTACCCTTGTCTACGGCTTTGGTGACTGCTTCAAAGAAGTCTATCCGGTTTAGGAGACATGATCTGCCTTTTACAAACCCAAACTGGTTGGGGTCAAGAGTTTGGAGATTACCAATGTCTTTGTTTATAAGTTCCATCACGATACGTTCCATGGCCTTGCAGACCAGGCTCATCAGGCTAATGGGGCTCTAGTTCCCAGGGCCATGGTGGCTCCCCCCTTGCATAGTGGGATAACCGTCGCTGTGCGCCATTCAGCAGGCACAAAGCCCAAGGATGAACATGGTACTTAGGTGTGGTGCCAGTTCGTTCTGTAGTTCATGTAGAATGCAGCCTGGGATGTTGTCTGATCCCATGGATACTGTGTTCCTGGCTTTGGAGAGTGCAGTTTTTACCTGTGCAGTCGTGATGACAGGAACTTTGCATTCTTCCGATATAGAGATGGGGTCTTTCATGGGTGAGAGGGGGGTAAAATTAGCACTGAACCAATCTGCCAGGATGTTGGCAATATCATTTGGGTCTGTATATTTAGTGCCATTGTGCTGTAACTCAGAGCAGATCTGAGTGTTGCCATTGAGATTCTTGACATAGCTATAGAATGCTTTGTGGTTGTCTTTAGAATTAGTGGCGATTTTGTTTTCGTAACTAGCTTTGGAGGATCGCAGCTTCTTACTGAGGCTCACTAGGGAGTTCCTCCACTCATGGGATTTTACCCTCTTTTGCAACAGTTTCTTCCTTCTGTTGTAGAGTTTGTTTATGGCAGGGGACCACCAGCTTGTCTTCCTTTTCTTGGAGGATAGCATCTTGGTTCTGTTTGGGATACCATGATCCATGCACTCATGTAAGTGCTTATAAAGTGCAATTGTGTAGGATTCAGTAGTCATAACTGTATTGTCCATCTGCATGGGTGTCATGAAGTTCACCACTTCTGTCTTAGAAGCATGAAGTTGGCTTTGGAGAAAATTTTTAACATGGTTTCCTTAATGGGGGGTAGGGGCAGAATGTGGATATGTAGGGTAATTAGCTTATGGCTGGATCAGACCAATGAGGCGTTGAGTTCAGGTGTGGAACACCAGTCAATCAGGACAAACCAAACCCCGTAACCAACACAAATAACCACAAAGTGAGCTAAATGCTACTCATTGCCAGAAGTCTCAGCCTCCAAATGCAGAGGCACTTCTCAGTATGGAGAATATTGATATTTGTGCAGTAACAGAAACCTAGTTCAAGGCTCCAGAGAGCACACCAGCACTACCAGGATAGTACTCATTCCATACCTTCAAGCATCAGAACCTGGATCATAGCACATAGGGTGGGGATGTATCCATATTCATCAAGGATACCTACACCTCTCGCTACATCCTCTTTACAGGATATGTACCCATAGACTGTTGCACAGCAACGTTCTTCCCACTCCACAGGGGTGGGGCCACAAAAGACCCTTGGCATCCATGCTCTATGAGCCTGATGAGTCTGATCTGCAAGGCAATGGAGCCAATCATAATGGAAGTCAACAATAAAGACATTGGGAACCTTCACACAGTTAAGCACACCCAGTTTAGCTTCGTCAAATGCAGATCACACCTCCTGAACTGTGTGGATTTCTTTGAGACAGTTACCCAGGCTACAGATGATTGAAAGGAGCTCCACACAGCCTACCTATACCTCGCTAAGGCCTTTGACACCATTCCCCAGTCAGGTATCATAGATGAACTCACCAACCTGGGCATGAATCCATACATCACAAGAGAGATTGCAAACTGGCTCACAGATAGATCCCACAGATTAAGAGTTGCTGGCTACATGTCAGACTCTACACCAGTAACAACTGGTGTCCCCCAGGGTTCAGTCCTGGGGTCCCTCTTGTTTGGTATAGACTTCTCAAAGGTACATGCCAACACAGGAGGGTTGTGGTTGACTAATTTTGCTGGGAACTGTAAAGTGTTTGTCATAATAGATTCCCCGGATTACGCAAATATTCTCCAGAAGGGAGTCTATGAGAGAGATGTGTGTTGTCAGAATCATGGCCTCAAGCTCAATGTGAAAGAATGCATAGTAATCCCCTTTGGGGAAAACAAAGTACCCACAAACTACCACATAGGTGTTACCCCCTAAAAACTGACAAGGTAATAAGGGATCTGGCGACACAAGTAGATAGTCATCTTTCCTTTGACAACCATGTTGCCAAAGTGATTAGGAAATCCTATGTGGCCCACCTAATCAACAAAGGGTTTGCATGAGGATCAAAAGAGGTAGTGGTGGCATTCTACTCTTAAGTCATCAGACCCATCATTGAGTACAATGCACCATTTTGGATGTACTCGACTAAGCATATCCAGCATCTGGAGAGACCACAGAGGTACCTCACCAAGAGGATTACTGACCTCAAACAGTTGTGTTAAGCAACACAACTGGTAAAACTAAATCTGTTCTCCATTGTGTACAGCCTACTCAGAGGCACACTCAGCCTAACATACAGAGCCATGTCCAACACATAACTTTTGAGCATGCTCCATCTATGGATAACAAAATTGAGTCACACTACACACTCCAGGGATATAAACCTCATCACAACAATGAATACAACATGCTGGTGGGATAGAGTACCATCCCAGACACTTGCCTTACTGTGGAACAGAGTCCCAATGTACATTAGACAGAGCCCCTTGCTGACACTCTTCAATAGAAACCTTGATGAGTGGATGGGAAACAGACAATTCACGCCAGGCATCACATCAGCAGCCCCACTAGAAAGGGGCTTAGGGTACTGACTATTAGAACTAGGGCTTAGGAGACTACCCAATGCGGTGGTGAAAGCTGCACAACTTGCCTAGGCTAATATATGCCTTCGTGAAGATAGTCTACTACATACCTATGAACCTATGTGACAGGTACATGTCTACAGATTGTAAATGTGTACTTCATTGTACAGTCATGTTGTACAGCAGGCACATGCACCACATACACTGTAATGCTTACAGATATTGATGGCTATTATGTACAGTGGGTGAGATGTGCACCTCATGTCTTTTGTGCCATTGAGATGTGTGCTGGGTGGGACAGTCCTGGATGGCTTCCTGTCATGGTCACCCTCTTACACACATCTCTGCCCATCCATCTTTGGCTTATTATACTGTGTTCCCCCTACATATATATAGGTACATAGGTAGGTAATAAGCTATCTGTCTAAAGGCATATATTAGTATGGCCAGAGTGTGCAGCTATCACCACACATGGGGTTAGTTCCCTAGGCCTCTGTGTAGTAGAGCTGATGAAGTGATCCATGGTGTGGCAGTTCAGTTTCACATACACTCATCAAGGCTCCTCTGGAAGAGTGTCAGTGAGGGACTCAGCTTAATGTAGGTTGGGAGCCTGTTCCAAAGCAAGGGAAGTTTGTGAGTTAGTAATGTATCCCTCCAACATGTTCTATTTATTGTTGTGATAATGATATCCCTAGAGCATGTGGCACAGTGAGCTTGGGTTTACTTCAGATAGTGCATCTACATCAGCTCTACATTGGGCATGGACCTGTCTGTTGGGCAGAGATCGCCTGAGTAGACAGTATGCAACAGAGTACAGATTGAGTTAACTTCAGTCTTGTTGCACGGGGCAACTGTTTGAGGCCAGTAATCCTCTTGTTGAGGTACTTCAGTGGTCTTTCCAGCTGCTGAAGGTGCCTAGTCAGATTCATTGCAAGTGTGCCATGATACTCTCTGATGGGTCTGATGACTGATGAGTAGAGGGAACCTCCTTTGACCTACATTCAAGGACCTTGGCAATTTGTGGAAACACATAGCATGATTTTCTAACCACTTTGTGAATGTGTTTCTGGAAGTAGAGATGACTATCCACATGTATCCATAGATCCCTTATTATTACCTCCATATTTAGGGTGTTGGCACCTATGTGGTATTTGTATGACTGTAGCTCGAGGCTATAATTTTGACACCACTTCTGTCTGACTGAGACTCTTTTTAAGGATGTCTCTGTTGTCCCAAACATCGATTATGACAATCTTTTTGCAGTCATCCACAAACTTTGCTAACCATAGCCCTCGTGTGTTTGACTGTATTTCTGAAAAATATACACCAGACAGGAGGGGTCCAGGACTGAGCCATGGGGGACAGCAGTTGTTACCAGCTTACAGTCCAACAGGAAGACCACAATTCTTACCTTGTGGGATCTATCTGTGCCCCAGTTGGCAATCCATCAGATGACATACGTGTTTATGCACAGGTTGTTGATTTTGTGGATACGACATGTGTGTGGGATGTTGGAAAAGGGCTTTTCAAGGTCTATGTAGGCCATGTGTAGCTCATTTCATTGATGTATGTCCTAGGTAACTGCCTTGAAAACTGTCTAGCAGGTTTAGGGACCATGATCTGCCCCTGACCAAACCAAAATGGCTAGGGTTTGGTGTTTGTAGGCTCCCAATAGCTCTTTTTATGAGTTCCATAATGATGGACTCCAAGGCCTTGCAGATCAGGCTTATTAGGCTTATAAGACAATAGTTCCCATGGTCTGTTGTGCACTAACATTTGTGGAGTGTGCCAAACATTGCTGTAACCCATTCAGCAGTTTCATATCCTGTACAGAGGGCGAGTCTCAACAGACTGCTCAGGTGCAGTGTCTGTTTGTTTTAGAGTTCACATATGACACAGCCAGGGACAACATGTCATCCCATAGACACCATATTTTTAAGTTTGACTAGAGCTATTTAACCATTGTATATGGGATTTTTGGCTTTTCACAATCTCCAGGTATGGTAATGGGCCCTTTTGTCAGTGAGAGGGGGGTAAATATGTATGAACCTGTCTGATAAGATGTTGGCAATGTCAGTCATGTACATGTATTCATTTACACTTTGCACTGACTCAGAACATATATGAGTTTACATTGACATTTATGACATAGCTAAAGAAAGCTTCATTGTTCTCTATGGACTCTTTGGCAATATTTTTGCCAGAACATGGCTTGGATAATGTTAGGAGTGCTCATTGTTTCTTGATGATACTGATCAGAGATTTATTGATCTTCTTTGGATTTTCACTTTCTTTGAGCAACTTAAGTACTTGTAGTACATAGTTTGATTATGATGGGGTCCAATATATTATATGGGTCTGTGTTCATATCACTGTGAGCGCAAGGCAGGATTGGTGAATAGTGACAAGTGTCTGGAGTAAGAACTGCAACTGCCAGATATGTGTGGCCCACTGCTGTACTCAGACATGGCCTAAGTGTGTGAGCATGCCCAGTATGACCTTTCAGTATGCTGCTGACTGAAATTTGTTAAATTTGTTTAAGTGTGTGAACATGCTCACTATGGGCATATATACTATGTGTGTGAAAAATCAAGTTGGATTTTACTTCAGGACTCACCTTTGTGTTGTACATCGACAGGAAACACGCTGTGCCTGCAGGGCTTCCATGAGTCAATTTGCATAGACTTATCAACATTTCTATATACAGGGGGGACAGCTGTTATTTGTACATTTCTACCTGGGGGGGGGCACACCCGATTGTTACTGTGGGTTTACATAGGATGAGGGGTGCACCTGACACTTATACACATTTGCTAGGCCTGCACTGCTATGTCAGGTACTCCATTTCAGTCTATACTGTTGCCTATTGTACTGGCTTGAGGTATACCACTGTACTACAGACCTTAGCTTCCAATTACATACATATTAGTTTGTGACTTCATAGCCTATCCAACCCACATCACACTGCCTGGCCTGCTGTTATCTGTCTGCATAGGCCTGGGGGAAGGTTACTCATATGCCTCTTCAGAGGTCATGATACAGCATTTGTTGTGTTTGTGTTTGTCTACAATTGTCCTGCTGGCTGTGACTGTTAGGTATGTGACCCCCCAACTGGTATGTGTGAGTGACGTAAGTTGTGTCTGTGCCAGTGAAATGCTGTCATGGCTTAGTGGTTCAGTACTGTGACTATAGTGCACAGTATCCTGAGTTGGAGCCCTGTCACTGCTTTTTATTTTCCTGCTGGGCAGACCTGACTGGTTAAGGAACAGTAAAGCAGGTGTGAGCGTGTTTACCTTACTTTGCTCGACTTTGCAAGACTTTGCCCAACATTGCCCGACGTTGCCCAACGTTGCCTGCCATTGCCCGACATTGCGCTGGTTAGCGTGGTGCGTAGCTACGCACAATTGGATTTAAATATGCTCAGTACTGATAAAATGTGCTTAGCAGTGCTTTATATTGCTTAAAATAGGGCACTCATGCCTCAGGTGGTGCTGCAGGGCTGCCTATGTTGGATGCACATAGTACAATCCCTATACCCTATACATGTTTGAAAACAGGTAGTGTCAAGTTAGGCATCCCTTTTACTGTATGTGCGAGTCAGAGAGAGGTGTCATTTCCAGGGTTCCTACTGAGTCAGTGTATGTGCTATGTGTTGCCTCTTTGCCAAGGCCAGGGCATACTGGGCACACCTCTTTCTGCCTATTGGGGCAGGCTCAGGTTGTTCCTCCTCTGAGTCATGCTGTGCCTGTGCAGGCCTTGGCAATGGTGGGGGGCTTGTTTGGCCCTGCCCCATGCTGTTCCTGCTGCAGCTGTTTCCACAGGATCATATTGTGTAGTATGGCACATACTATAACAATTTGGGTATATGTACTTGTTGAGTACTGCAAGGCTCCACCAGATGTGTTTAGGCACCGGAACCGTGACTTGAGCATCCCAAACACACGCTCAATTATGTTTCTTGTTTGTGCGTGTGCCTCATTATGGAGTTCTTGTTCAGGTGTGTGTGCATTTCCGATGGGTGTCATCAACCATGGCTCCAGTGCATATCCAGCATCCCCCACTAGGTGACCATCAGGGATATCCCCATTGGCAAATCTCTGGTACAGCTGCGTTAGATGCCAGATGTGGGAAACGTGATATCTTCCAGGGCAGCCAGCACACACATTCATTATTATGCCCTGGGCATCGCACACAACCTGGCAGTTGATGGAGGGGAAGCCCTTGCGGTTGATGTAGACCCTACCCCGCTCGCCGGGTGGTGCTTTGATGCATATGTGCGTGCAATCTATTGCACCCACTACCTCAGGGTATTCTGCTATTTGGTGGAAAAGAAGCATATTGCTGGCCAATGCCTCACGGGAATTGGGAAAATATATGTGGTCACTGACATGTGCTGACATGGCATCTAGGAACTGGTGGAGTACTCTGGATGCTGATGCCTGTGAAATCCCCATCATATCACCATTTGGTCTTTGGAAGGTACCTGCAGCTAGTATTCTTATGCCAACACATACCTTCGTATCCACTGGGATGGGTTCCCCTCTGTTGGGTCTGTGTGTGAGGCATGGCTGGCACAGCTCAACAATTTGCTGTAGGAGGTCTCTGTCCACCCTATAGCACTCCACTATCTCCAGCTCATGTAGCCCCTGGTAGGTTACCCTGGGTCTGTACACTCTTCTCCGTCTCCTCACTGTGGGTTGCTCAGCAGTATTCACAACATCACCACCCTCAGCACCTTGCACATGTTGGTTTATGATAGCAAGAGCAGCCTCTAACATTTTGTCTGGCTTAAGCTTTTTAAGCTTTCCCTGTTTGTATACTGCAGTGTTGCAGAGTTCTTGGGAAAAATCAGGGGGGAATGCTGTTTGCAGAGTTTAAAGTGCTGGGCTGGGCTGGGCTAGTCTGCTGCCTGTGTAATTGTCTGATTCTGATATATTTCACCTGGCAGCTCTGCTAGTTCTCCTTGATTAACTTCCTACTACTTCTTTTCCTTCCTTTTGCCTTTCTGTTTCTGCCTGGGGGAAGAGCTGTGCAAACAAGCGCAAACGTGCACACATGTGTGCACACGTTGTGTGCATGTTTGCAAGGAGTTTCCTATCTTTTAACATTGTGCACCTTTGGTTTGAGGTTTTCCAATAGGACAACTGTAGGCACGCCTCTTGCAATCCTGAGCAACTCAAAGCAAACATAAGCCACTGTGCTCCAATTAGCTTACAGCCTGTCAGACACACCCCCTCATGATGTCACCTATATTCTACTCTATTACTCACCTACTCCTACTCTTACACTCTTGGGACATGGCTCACATGCTTTGGAAAATTGGGATTCACTATCCTTATCCTCACTAATGCTTGGTTACATCTCTGACAGTGAGCTCCCCCCCCCCCCCTTAGCAACCACAACTCAGTGGCCGTGTAGCCTGCCATTCACCTGCATGGCAGAATAAACTTTTTAGTGAAAATGCCTATTTTTTTTTTTTTTTTTTTTTTTTTTATAAGCGCCGCACTATGCTTAAACATCAGAGATTGGGGGAAAAAAAGTTAGATTTTTATATTTTTAAACATTTATAAATGCCAATGGCCTTATATTTGGACAGTGGCATGCTTCCTCTACTGTATGCATCCTTTATTTGGAGTTGTCATAGCTCCGTTTAGCTATTTGCAGAATGGTACTCCGTTACCAATGGAGTACATTTCTGCAGATAACACTAATCTTCCATGGGCAGGTTAGTGTTTCCTGGATCGCAAATTTACCTCATTTGCATAGCTTTCACCAGCAAATGAGGTAATTTGCATGCCATGACGCTGTCCGTGCAAGAGTAGCTTTAGCAGCTCTCGTGCACGCCCCTGCCGGCTGTTCCTGGATCGCACGGCAGACATATTGACTTTTTGAGGTCTTACACTACTTTACAACTCTGTGAAAGCTTACGTAAATCCGACCCATGATCAGATAAAGCACAAACATAGTCATTCTAGCAGCAAAGATGGCTGTTATGATGAGATAACTAATGGATGCTCTCTCCACCACAGCAGGAAGACTTAAGTCAATCATGTACAACTGATACTTTTATATGTACAACAGAGCAGCACCTTGGTTTGAGAAGTAAATGGATGACATGGCTATTGTTTCAAGACTGTAAGGGGAAACAGTGTCTGGGAAACTAAGTAACGAGCTATGGGATATGGACAGGAAAGTTAGCTAGCCCTATTCTGAATGTGTATGAAATATGAGAGGACTGATGATCTAGTTGGATATACTTCAACAAAGAAGGAAGGAATTGGGTTGCTTATGCATTCATATAGACAATTATTTGCAATGCCTTTCTTCATTAGCTATTAGGTCTGTTAAATAAAACTTGCTCATTAAAAAGAAATGAAGAAGAGAAGAGGATTATGCTTCCATCCACAGACAAAAATAAGATGCTATTCCCCCTGAATTATGCTCCCATTTCTTACACACAGCAGTTGTCACAACCAATTCATTTTGATGCATGTAGCTCCCATATGGTATATGTAGCATGCAATTAAAACCTGATAGCTACTACACTGGTTACCAAAAGATGTGATTTTGTTTCTATTCTAATTTTTATCTCCATGCTGTAAATGCAGTTGCTTTTGGAAACCCATATCTGCCCCATTCTACATCGGAATGGCTGGTATTTGAACAGAATGAATAAATCACACTTCCAAATGAAGCTAGATGTCATTAAAATACACAACATCAAATGTATCCTTGGTCAAATGGTGACTTCAAGCATAAATATCAGTGTTACTTCATCTATGTTTTTCGCTTACTATCATTCTTCAGTATCAGTCAACATATTGGTTGAAAATGGTTCTATGACATCCATTTACCATAACTAAATAAATAAAGGCATATATGCACCAGTATTTACATACAGTAAACACTAGAAAGTCAGATATGACTCAAGCACTTCAAGAAGTCAATGTACCTTTTTCAGCAAAGTGGAATAAAGGCAAAAATCATTTTCTTGTAAAATGACAGATTAAGTATGGTTACTTTAGATGTTTGCTGAGAATTACAAATAAGACTGTAGGATGGATACCAATGCAGCATATACAATAATAACAAACGGGTAATACAGTTTATTAATCGGTATATTCACACAAAAGTCTGCCTATTGTCATAAAATTGTTCTGTTGGCTTTAAGTTTCTGTTTCCTATGCATTGCCTGCCCAAGGGAACAGGTGAAACTAGCAGTGCATTTCACTTCTACTTGAAAGCTTTGGGGCAATAGCTTAGTAACAAAGCTGATTCAATTGTGATGTAAATGCAGTAAACATGACAGAGCTTAACTAAATGATGCATGCAACTGTCAGTTATAGAACTAATGAGATATACCTTAAGGATTCAAAGCATGTCTGTTCTGTAGCAAATAGCATGATAAAGAGCATCTTGAATAAACAGAGGAAAGTATCCTGAATTCTTATGACTGAAGCAATGGTTTTCAAAAAGGAAACAATATGTTCCTTGCCAACTAGGACTAGAGTGCCACTAGTGGGTTTAATGTTGTCTGTTATTGGAGTCAGGCAATATCTACACCATACTATCCCAGTAGTTGCTATTTAGTATCCAAATCAGATTTAGACTATTATGGTCTGCAACAGTCACTGCTTTGTTTGTGCAACATTATAACTGCATTTATTTATTTCATAACATGCAGCGTTTTTGTAGTTTCAATAAAATATCTTCAGTCATTTTGGAGTTTTGTTCTCATTTTGTTTGGGTACACATACATAAGGTGTCAATTGTCATTTTTGTAAATAAACCTTTCCTTTCTGGTGATGTTTTCACTTTTTTCTCTTTTCCTTAAATGATTCAAAAACTGAGATGATACTGCAGACAAAAAGTCCTTTGGTAAAACAACTGTTTCAGCAATATTTGAGTAAAGGGAGAAAATTGGACTTGTCATAAGTATAAGTCCAGAACAGCAAGTAATGTGGTTGCATGTGCAGTTTTCAACTTAAGGAACTGACTGGTAATAGACTGAGAATGTAATTAATTACAGAAATAATGCAGTATGGAAAGGCATCAGTTCATCCACATATTTAAAAATACTACCAATGCATGTAATCCTGTATGAATTGTTGAAAGAGGCAATCCTGGGTACATTACAGGTACTCTAAACAGCACTCTTGGCAAACATCAAAGACTGAAGCAAAACTGTTTTCATGAGCTTTAATTATATAAGCACTGGCACAGGAATTGGGTCCATTCCCATCAGAGTTTATAAAAAATATCCTTAGCTGTGAGAGAAATTAAACAACACCCCCCTTATATTATATAAAAGACAAAGATTTTAGAGATAAGTATGATGTGGCATCGATCAAGTTACATGGGCTTGGATGGACAGAAGAAACAAATACAAAATGGAAAAGAGATTTGTTTGTACTGTTTGTACCTCTAGCCTGCTGCACTCATCCCTCTCCATAAAGGGGGAGCGACTACAGACACTGGGAATTATTGCCCCATTAGCCTGAGGAGATGGATGTAAGGCTATGGAGCACATCATCATGGACCTACTTAAGAAAGATATAGAGAATCTCTAAACTCTGGATCCCATGCAATTTGGTTTTGTGAAAGGTAAGTCATGCCTGTTCAACCTGGTTGACTTCTTTGAGTCAATCACCAGAGCTGTGGATGAGGGCAAGGCAGTTCATACAGCCTACCTCGATTTAGCCAAGGCCTTTGATACCATTCCCCACTCAGGAATTATTGATAAACTAACCAAACTAGGCATCAACCCCTATATCACTAGGTGGGTTGCAAATTCGCTCACAGATAGAACCCACAGTGTGAAAGTATTGGACTCTAAGTCAGACTGCCGACCAATCAAGAGTGGAGTCTCACAGGGATCGGTCCTGGGTCCTCACCTCTTTGGCATCTACTTCTCAGACGTCCAGGCCAACACAGAGGGGCTCTGGCTGACCAAGTTTGCAGACAACTGCAAGCTGGGAGCCATTATTAACTCCCCAAGTGACATAGACATCCTACAGAAAGGCCTCACCGTGACCAGTAACTGGTGTTGAAACCATGGCCTTAAGCTTAAAGCTTAATGCTAAGAAATACGTCATCATCCAGTTTGGGAAAAACTCAGTTCTCACTAATTACCACATCGATGGGAGCCCACTGAACACTGAAGGCGTTATAAGAGATCTGGGGACACAGGTTGACAGCAACCTCTCCTTCGACCACCACATTGCCAAAGTGGACAGAAAGTCCTTTTGCATGTCACATCTCATTACCAAGGGTTTTGCATCCAGGAAGAAAGAGGTCATCATCTCTCTCTCTACTCTTCCCTCATTAGGCCAGTCATAGAGTATAATGCCTGATTTGGCATGTACCTCACTAGACACATGCAACAGCTGGAAAGGCCAAAAAAGTACCTCACGAAAAGGATTCTAGGCCTTAAACACATGTCCTGCATGGACAGACTCAAAAAACTCCAGCTATTTTCTGTCTCATATCATCTATTAAGAAACAATCTCTGCTTGACTTATAAAGACATGTCTGACCCAGTTCTGTTAGAAATGCTTCATCTAAAAAAATCCAAATCCCTCCGCACCACACGCTCCAGAGACCTCAACCTCATTACCACAATCAAGAGAACATGCTGGAGGGACAGGCTCATAACCCAGAGACTGCCCATGCTCTGGAATAGACTTCCCATACATGTCAAGCAGAGCACCTCATTACCCCTCTTCAAGAGAAATCTTGAAGAGTGGATGGGATATAGAAAGTTCTCCCCGGGGATCACTCTATTGGGCCTACTTGATAGAGGCACTGGGAGCTAACATCAGGTGGCATGAGATGACTGCAAACTGGGAGCCATTATTGAATCCCCAAATGATGTGGATATTCTACAAAAGGGCCTTACAGAAACAGATGCCTGGTGCCTGAGCCATGAGCTCAAGCTTAATGCCAAGAAATGTATAGTTATCCCCTTTAGAAATAAACATGTACTCATGATTTACCACATAGGTGGCAGTACACTAAACATCGAAAGTGTGATGAGAGACTTAGGGACACAGGTGGACAGTGGTCTCACCTTCGTTAACCACATCGCCACAACAGTCAGGAAATCCTTCTATGTGGCACACCTCATCACTAAGGGCTTTTCATCAAGAAAAAAGGTGGTCATTGTCCCACTGTACTCATCCCTCATTAAACCCATTATAGAGTATAACGCCCCATTTGGTATGTACCTCACAACACATCTGCAACAGTTGGAAAGGCTGCAAAAATACCTCACTAAAAGACAGGGGTGGCTCATGCTATAGGACTGCAGGACTGCAGCCCTCCCACCTAGAAAACAAACAAACAAAAAAACAAGTAAAGAAATACAAAAAGAAACATGTTCTTGTAATTCCCAGAAGTACTCTGCACTTGCGCACACACTCTCAGACAGCTTTCTCAGCAGTCTAGATAGGGGGAAAGGCATCTCTGCCCTGAGATGCCCAGCAGTCTGTGCAGTGGTGACATCACAGACTGCAGCAGCAGCAGGGTGGACCAATCACTCAATGGATATGTAAGCTATGGTGCGCTGGACCAATCATGAACACTTGCTTGTCAGCAGAGAGGATTACAGGGCAGATTTGCTCGTTGGCAGAGATGAAGTGAAGGTGAGCTTCTAGTGTGTGTGTGTGTGTGCGTGTGTGTGTGTGTGTGTGTGTGTGTGTGTGTGTGTGTGTGTGTGTGTGTGTGTGTGTGTGTGTGTGTGTGTGTTTGTAATGCCCCAGTTGCTATATACTGATGGCTAGAGAGAACTCATGGTGGTGTGGTAGGGAATACCTCAGGCTTGAGCCCTGTACCTTGTATGCAAGTGGCAAGGGCCTGAATTCCCTGCCCACCACCATTTGTAAAAAAATTGCAGATTTTTGCCTCATATTTGATCTGTTCTGTTCCTCATAAAATCTGCGGTTTCTATATTTTTGTTAGTTAGTCGGTGGTGCAGGGGTAGCATTGTTGCCTAATAATTACAGCTTCTCTGGTTTGATTCTTGGCTGGGATACTTTCTGTGTGGAATCTGCACGTCTTCTCATCTTAGTACAGATTTCTGCCTCATATTTGTTCTGTTCTGTTCCTCTTAAAAATATGTGGTTTATGCATTTTTGATTTCTTACACAATCAGTGGTGCAGTGGTAGCATTGGTGCTTGATAATTGCAGCTTCTTTGGTTTGATTCTTGGCTGGAATACCTTTTGTGTGGAGTTGGCATGTCCTCTCATCTTACAAAGACGTGTCTGGAGTGTTTCTCCCTGGGCCTGTGCTGAAAATTGGCTTTTGTTCCAAGTTGGACTTTCCTGGTTAACGAATGTTAAATAAAAATGACAGGCATTTGAATTTCAGACTTCATATTCTTCAAAAAGTACATGGTAACACAAAACCTTTTATTCTAGCAATTCTCTAAGTTTATAAGATGGATATTTGAAATTTGTCCCTATTTTTGGACTGTATTCCCTCATTATTGGCTTCATCCAGTTTTTTTGTGCTAAGGTTGAGAGCTATGGTGAGAACTGAATTTACTAAATGGTAGCCATTTAAGTTTCAGTCTTCCTCTTTTTCACAAAACAGCTGATTTGGCATAGTGGTATGTTGCTCTGACTATTTTGCACAGGGTCCTGGGTTCCAGACTTGGCAGTGATATGTCTGGTGGCAATACATTTTATTCTATCAACTTTCCAACATTATACAAGCAATGTTTAAAATGTGTCCCTGATTTTTGGGCTTTTGTCTCCAACTCCCCCAATAAATGTTGGCTTTTTCCAGATTTCTTGTGCTGCAAAGTTCAGAGATACAGCTGAGTGTCGAGTAGATTTTATAAGGAGCTGAGAGCTGCAGGGGAACAAAAGATTAGTGCTGCTTATGCTGAGTCTGCTTGTATTATTAATAGCACAACAGGTAGTGTACTTGCTTTTGATGCAGAGGGCTGTGGGTTCTACTCCCACAGTAAGTAGATGCATTGCTGATACTGTACTGTGTTGTAAGGGGGGTGGAATCTGCAGTCCTTTTTGGCAAAGATACCTAGCAACTCTCAACCTGTTATCAGTTTGCCATCCATTCCCTATTTCAATATTACTAGCTTATCATTTTTTTAATGCAACATAAGCAATTTATTCCTCAAGGGCAACAGGCACTTTATTTGTAGATGAAACAATGAAATATAAAGTTGTTTGCTAGCAGCAACCTCTTCATTAGTTACAGATTTCTTTACTGTAGAATTATTTAGATGACTTTTACTACTTCAGAGATTGTGCATATGTACTGATATTGGTGGACTGTAGAAGACTGAGTAGACTTTTATGATGGAAATGTTCTAAATTGGGCAGTTTTGCCATTATTGGTGCATGCATTTTGTTTCATTGTTTACTGGAAAAATGTTCAAAACAATAAATTTAAAACGCCCTCTAACAACTGTACTGTATTGTACAAGGAATGTAATTTAATACAATCAGAAAGGTGTATCAAAGAGCATGTGTATGTTTCATGTGCAAGGGGCCTATGATTTGAAAACAAAGTTAATCTTTATCTCCCACTGGCAAAATGTATTTTCTTCGAATGTGGGTTTCAATGCTGTTTCAATGAATGCAAGTTTCAAGGGCAGAGAAGTTTTAATGCCAAGTCTATTTTCATTGTGAGACTGCATTGCTTTGTTTAGCAGATATTTATTAGTGTTTGTGCTGTAAAATGCAAAATAAAACTTTCAAATAAAATCCAAATTATTGCAGAAGTAAAGCAGTATGCACATTAGTGTTTATAGTAAATGGGGTGAAATAACCAAGGAATGTGGCATTGGAATGGCTGCGGGGAAGAGGCTCCATTCGACCATGATTTTGTAAGGGGGGAAGGGCAGCAAACTCAAGACAGCCCCAGCTAAACTATACCTCTCAACTGTCCAGATGTTTGCAGAATGAATAGATTTTTGTTTCTTATTTTTGGTTTGTTCCTCATAAAATTTGTGGTTTTCTGGCAAATCATTTAGGAATGAAGTCACTAAATAATGACAGACATTAAGTTTCAGACATCGTAACCTTCAGAAAATGCATGCTAAAGCAAGACCTGTTATTCTATCAACTGTCTTAAGTTTATACAAGAGCAATTTTTAGTACTGTTTGTATGTTCCCCAATATATTTGGCCTTGTCCAGATTTCCTGCATTAAGAAGTTGAGAGGTACGTGCAAATAAATCGCTTTATAGAGTTAGGAATATCCAAACCTCTCAACTGTCCCCAATTTTGGCTCAAAATGTTGCTCTCCCCCTAATAATCCCTCTGCATAATAGCAATTTTGGAAGAAAACATGGCGGGTTTACAATTATAAATAACTGTAATGATCAGAGTTATAGATTACTTTTACTTCAGAAATGCATGTAGATTCTCTAATTTTGTCAGCTGCTCAAGTTAACAGTACTAATATTAAAAATGTGTCCCTTCTTTGGCATGTTCCCAGCTATATTGTGTGGCAATTTTATATTTTTGCATCACATTTTTGGTCTGCTTTTCATAAAATTGTGGTTTTCTGTCAAATTAGTGGCAAATTATTAAAGACTGAAGTTAGAAAATAATGACAGACATTTGAGTTTCAGATTTCATACCCTTCAGAAAATTCATACTAATGCAAGACCTACTACTATTTTATTATCTTTCTAGGTTTATAAGAGCAATATTTAACATTTGTCTTTATTTTTGGGCTTGTGTCCTACTTCTATGTATGGCTTTGTCCAGATTTCTTGCTCTGTGGTTGAGAGGTATGAGTGTCAGAGCCATCACCGTCAGCCAGAGATATTTCAAATTGTGACATACTTGTTGCACCCCACTCCCCCATGTAGTGACTCTTGATGTGTCCAAGCAAGGCAAGGAGCAGTTATGCAGTGTAAGAGTGCAGAGTATTCCCCCATCCAAGGGGGACACAAGTATGGCAGTAATTTTTCATCTCTCCTAGATTTTGCAGACTGTTCTGGTTTTCTGTCATATTTTTATACTGTTGATATATGCTTCTTATTATTCAGAAAAGGCATGCTGTCACAGTGCCCTGTTGCTCTGTGTTTAGGTAGCAATGCTTTAATGACCATCCGGTAAGCTTGTCAGAGATTGTAAGATGCAAGTAAGTTTTAATAAGCATGCTGTTAAAGAATTGCCAATATTGAAAGCCTTTTTTGTTGCCATGCAGAGAATATTTACATAACTATATAACGTATAAGCCTTGGGTAATGAAATGCACATGACAGTATTTGTAATAAAGGACAGGATTACAGTATTTTCAGAAGCTCATTACATTTAGTTGCAGACTTGCAGTCATCTTTGCAGGCTTTACCCATAAACTAAACAGAATGCTAAATCTATTATGTGTGGTCCATAACTTGTGCAGTGATCCTTTAAGCAATTTATCTTGAGCTTGTTCCTTGTTTGCTGTTCATTTTTTACTTTGATCATGTCTTCCCCATGAAACAAGTAGATAGTTGTTGTCAGGCAGCAGATCTTTTTTGGATAAGAAACATTTTTACAAGTGGGGGTATCACATATTGCTACTTTCAGCATGTTACTTGGTAATTTTATAAAGCTAAATATAAATTATAATTGGAACTGCACTGCAAGGAGAAGTGGTTTGACTTGAGTGCTGCTAGTTTTTTTTATATTTGATTTTGACTGGCATTCCAGTAATGTATTTAAAAAGTAATTTATTTTTTCATGCCTCACAAGCTTTGTGTTTCCATCTAGATATTAAATAAGCTGTCATGCAGTCAATACATTGAAATATTTTTTTCTTCTACACTTCATTTTGTCTTGATTGGACTCTTGTAATGATGGTTTGGCACCTAGGGCAGCGTATTTAAAGTTCCAGTTGTTGTGGTTTTGAGCATACCTCCACCTCTTTCTAGTTGGCCCCACCCCTTCACATTGGCCTTACCCATTCAGCTGTCTTCTGCAGACCCCCTTTAATTTGAAGTCACCAGCCGCTATTGCTAAAAGAATCACAGGCCTAAAGCAGATGCCATATCCTGATTGTCTAAAAAAAACTCCAGCTATACTCTGTGGCATATCATCTACTCAGAAGCGATCTCTGCTTAACATAAAAGGCCATGTCAAACCTTGAGGTGTTGGACTTTCTCCACTTAAAGAAATCCCAATCTCTCAGAGCCACACATTCCAGGGATCTAAACCTTGTCATCACAATGAACAAAACATGCTGGAGGGATAGGTTTCTGATCCAGAGACTCCACATACTCTGGAATAAACTGTCCATACATGTCAAGCAGAGCGCCTCCTTGGCCCTCTTCAAAAGGAACCTTGATGATTGGATGGGAGATAGGAAATTCACCCTGGGGATCATGTCAGTCGCCCTGCTAGACAGGGGTCCTGGGAAGTAAATATTGTGGGAAGAAATATCCAGGGAATTGTTATGGCTAGGCTTGTATAGGCCTTAGGACAGATAGCATAGTAACAACCTATGAACCTATGAACCTATGAACTGGGAAAATTATTCATGTACCAACTCTTTTGCTCAACATTTTCTGAAATTCATAAATTCCAATGCCTTGGATCAACTTATCCACACCCCCACCAGGGGCAGCAATATCCTAGACCTGGTCATTACCAACATGGTGACCGGTGTTCCACACCAGAGGTCAAGTCCATGTTGGTCAATTCCTTGTTAGTCAGATCTGACCACAAGCTAATCACTCTAGACATCCACATCCAACCCCTACCCCCATTAGGGAAACCACTGTAAAACGTTTCTCCAAAGCCAACTTCATGCTTCTTAAGACAGAAGTGGCAAACTTCATGACACCTATGCAGACGAACAATAGAGGTACGACTGCTGAATCCTACACAAATGCACTTTATAAGCACTTACACAAGTACATGGATCGTGCTATCTATAACAGAACCAACATGCTATCCTCCAAAAAAAGGAAGCCAATCTGGTAGTCACCTGCCATAAACTCTACAACAGAAGAAAGAAACTGTTGCAAAAAAGAATAAAATCCCATGACTGGAGGAACTTCCTGGTCAGCTGCAGTAAGAAACTGAGATCCCTCATAAAATCCTCCAAAGCTAGTTACAAAAACAAAATCGGCACTGATTCTAAAGACAACTGGGGTGGGAGGTTGGCATAATGGTTAGGGTGTTCACATTACAAGCACAAGGGGTAATTGGCTAGGTTTAAAATGGCCCACAAGGGCAGTTAGCCTAGTACTAATCTATGAATTTATAGAATTTATGAAACCACAAAGCATTCTATAGCTATGTCAAGAATCTCAATGGCAACACTCAGATCTGCTCTGAGTTACAGCTCAATGGCACTAAATATACAGAACAAGCTGATATTGCCAACATTCTGGCAGATAGGTTCAGTGCTAACTTTACCCCCACCCCCATCTCCTAAAGGGCCAATCTCTATACTGGAAGAATGCAAAGTTCGTGTAATCATGGCTGCACAGGTAAAAACCACACTCTCCCGAACCAAGAACACAGCATCCACAGGACCTGACAACATCCCAGGCTGTGTTCTACACAAACTACAGAACAAACTGGCACCCCACCTAAGTATCATGTTCAATCATAGCTTAATCTCAGGCTTTCTGCCCAAAGAATGGTGCACAGCGACAGTTATCCCACTCCACAAAGGGGGAGCCACCACAGACCCTGGGAACTACTGCCCCATTAGCCTGATGAGCCTGGTCTGCAAGGCCACGGAATGTACCGTCATGGAACTTATAAACAAAGACATTGGTAATCTACAAACTCTGGATCCCACCCAGTTCGGGTTTGTAAAAGGCAGATCATGCCTCCTAAACCTGATAGACTTCTTTGAAGCAGTCACCGAAGCCGTAGACGAGGGTAAGGTGGTTCACACAGCCTATCTAGATCTCACCAAGGCTTTCAACACCATCCCCCACTCTGGAATTATAGATAAACTCACTAAACTTGCCAACTGGCTCACTGACAGAACCCACACTGTTAAAGTAGCAGACTCCAAATCCGACTTCAGACTAGTGACAAGTGGAGTACCACAGGGTTCAGTTCTTGGTCCTCCCCTGTTTGGTGTCTACTTCTCTGAACTACAGGCTAACACAGAAGGTCTTTGGCTAACAAAGTTCACAGATGACTGCAAGCTAGGAGCCATAATTGAAACTCCTAACGATGTGGACATCCTGCAAAAGGGCCTCACTGTGACAGATGCCTGGTGTCAAAGCCATGGCCTCAAGCTCAATGCCAAAAAGTGCATTGGCATCCCCTTTGGTTAAAAACTCTGTATCCATGAACTACCACATAGGCAGTAGTCTACTTAACACCAAAGGTGTAATAAGAGACCTTGAGACACAGGTGGACAGTAGTCTCTCCTTTGATAATCACATTGCCACAGTAGTCAGGAAAATCTTCTATGTGGCACACCTCATCACAAAAGGTTTCTCATCCAGGAAAAAAGAGGTCATTGTTCCCCTCTACTCATCACTCATTAGACCCATTATAGAGTACAATGCCCCTATTGTTATATACCTCACAAGACATCAACAACTGGAAAGGCCGCAGAAATACCTCACAAAGAGGATTACCAGCCTTAAACAGATGCCCTATGCAGACCGTCTCAAAAAACTCCAGATTTACTCCGTTGCATATCGCCTACTCAGAGGCGATCTCTGCCTAACATACAAAGCTATGTCAAAGCCAGAGCTGTTGGGCATGCTTCACTTAAAGAAATCCCAATCCCTCTGAGCTACATGTTCTAGGGACCTAAACCTTGTCACCACAATAAACAGAACATGCTGGAGGGATAGATTCCTGTCCCAGAGACTTCCCATACTCCAGAACAAGCTACCTATCTATATCAAACAAAGATCCTCATTAGCACTCTTCAAAAAAAATCTTGATGATTGGATGGGAAACAGGAAATTCACCCTGGGGATCACTTCTGTGCCTCTGCTCGACAGGGGCACCGGAATATTTTCTTGAGTGGCAAAAGCCAGGGTACTTTTTTGCCTAGGCTTATATAGGCCCTAGGGCCAATAGCCTAGTACCTACCTATGAATATATGAACCTATAATGGTATATTTATACAACCAAAAACTGTTAAGTTGGGAAATTGTAAGAGTTATAGTTAATATTAAGGATGTGAGGTAGCTGAGGTAGGGCGAGACATAAGTTGAATGGATGGAGCAGAGAAAAGAAAGTGGGTAGTGCTTTAGTAGTGGGTGTTGAAAGAGTCACAGCTAGGTGATGGATGCTAAAAAGGACAAGGATTCAAGTACTGGTTAAATAGGTGGAGGCAGAGAGAGAGAGAGAGAGCGAGGGGGAGAGAGAGAGAGACAGAGAGAGAGAGTACAAAATGGAGATGAGGTTTGAATTCATGCAAATGAAAGAAATGCAGTAAGATTAGGCCGCTGAGCAGGATGAGCAGGGCCAGGATTGGTTTAGATGTTTGTTGAACAAGGTTCTGAAGTTCAAATGAACAGCAGCCCAGACAACCAAGCACTAGACCACCAACTAAAAGGACAAACTAAAAGCACCCAAGCCTGGCACAAAAGAATGAATGGTTTTTAATTAGTTTATGCAAGGTTTTGAAGCTGTTTACCCTTTCTGTTCAGTGTTACCAGGAATGTTGCTCCATAGTTTTAACACAGGGCACAACATTTATACTTGTATTAAACAGATAGAAATGGTAACTGGCTGACAAATTCCCATAAAACACAAATAAAATTAATGCTGATTATTATGCAACCCGTGAATGAGCAATAGGCTAAGCAAGAGAAGACAACAATCCACACTGATAAATTACTGGACTGACTGAAGTAACCACTGCAGACCACAGTGATGGGTTGTTTATCAAATGCTGCCAAAATAACTGCAGAAGTTGAAAAGGGATCAGATTGGATCATATCTGGGCTGAGGCACCCCGCCCCTCAAAAAACAGTCTCCTTCACAAAGACATAACCAGTGAATAGTCTGTAGCCAACAAAATATGAAGTCAACTGCAAACTGTGGGAGGATATTACCAGATACTAAAAGCCATACTGGGTTGGACAAAATAAATACCTGCTATACCCATAAGAAAAGTGATACTAGTAAATGTAGGAAAATAGATATTATATGGTTCATTTACAGCATTAGTGTTCATCTGCTCCAGACAGACAGTGAATTAAAGATATGCGTTGTTATTCATAAACAGTGTACCCAGTTGCATGGGGTTGGAATATGGAAAATCTCACATGCCAGAGCCCTGTGCAGTTTCATACAGCAGCCCAAACACCATGGAGCATGGACATACACAACTGCACACTTGGCACAGTCCAGGCATATAGTTGGTATTGAAATAGGGTTTCACATTCTAGTCCCAGATTCAAAAATGATTGAATTACAAGCTATATCTCAGAGCAGGGGGGCACACACCAATGGGTAATCCCACAGCACCATATTCCCCTCATTGCCATAAAATGAAATTAACCCTATCTCCATAAGCATGGAATAGGAGCTTGTAATTGCATGCTTGTGAATAAGGACGTATGCAAGCTTTTCTGAAGTCAGCAGGCACAGGTAGTAAATGTAAAAAATGACAGCAGATACGACACAGGAATATCTGTCTGTATCACATATATCCCTTGTTTCCTCTGTACAAAAATGACTGGCTTTGTCAGATTTGTCATGCTGTAGAAGAGCATCTGCAGGTTTATGTAACACATTGCTCTGAGTGCTACTAACTTATTTAACACTCCACATGGACAAAGGCTCCAGCTTTATTACTAGCTATGATCAGAAGACCATAATCCCTTCTCTGCTAATGATGTAACCTATCTCTGAAGGTTTAGCAATTTTTCTCAAAGAGGCCAAATGTCTCCTTTCCTCTCTAATGCTGCACCCCTTCACTACTTGCTATAACTCTGAATACTTATAATTTACATGCAACTGCCTCTGCCCCATGATTTAATTTTACACATGGAGATACACTCGAAAGTGGTGTGTCTGAAATATATTGTTACATCTATGAAATATGAGATTGATTGAAGAGTGGAAGGCAGTCTGTATTGTGTCAAACATGCTTCTAGCCCAAAGGCACAGCTGCAATCGCTGACACAACTGAATGTGGTAATAAAGAGCCTACTATATACGCTTGCATCTTATTATTTAAATTTGAGAGTCTTCTAGTTAGAAGACCGATAGGACCCTAATTTCCAAATTGAAAGCATTAATTATGGTGGCTATCATAACCCAAAAAAAAAAAAAAACTCTTTTGTTAAAACTAAAAGCAAAACTCTCAGACAAATATTGCACCACACCGCCTGTCCATTTATGGTTCAGCTTTACTTTCCTTACCCCATTCTAGAAGCCTTCAGAAACAAAAATAGGCTCAGGGTCTTCCAGAGTGACAAAGCAGTCAAACTTCCATATAAGCAGTTAACAGATTCTGACTAATGATAGTTACTTGCTCTATCATATCATATGAAAGGAAGTCTTTTTTCCGAACATCCACACTGGCATCTGAATCGTGAAAGGATCAGAACGTCTTTAAAACAAATGTTGTTTAGATAAACAGTTCAAATGCAATGTCAAGATAAGGTGCTATTCAACATCTATCATAGCACTGTATATTTTCGAAAGGACTGGATTTTATGAAAGTGGATTGTGCTGTACTATGGAGATGTCAAGGGTGACTTAAGTGAGTCAGACCACCTGAAGACAAGCTATGGGAGTCGGGAGGGGATGGCACACACAGAAATGGATAGGAAGCAGAACAGGTAAGAAGAGAAGCCCAAGGCATGTCAAGGTAATACTGAGGGAAAAAGAAAGGCATGCACAGAAAAAGCAGAATAAGGGAAAGGGTTAAATACAAGGAGGCCAATAGAGGGATAATAAAAGTGGCAAGAGTAATAAAAGCGCAATTTGAAAGGAGTTTGCAAAAGGGATCATGAAATAGAACACAGTACAGCTTTTAGGTATACAACAAAAAAGGGAAAGGAGAGAGGGACAGACCTGTCTAGGTAAAGCAAAGATGGGCGAGAGATCTCCAGGAAAAATCAGATGTAATGAATGCATAATTTGCTTCACTTATTATGAAGGAAAGCAAGAAAATTGTACAGGGTCATGCTTATTGGAGAGACAGGGCAGGGCTGAGTAAGTAGAGGATTGGACAGAAGTGTAGAGAGATCTAGCTTCAGTTAGGGTGGATAAGAATAAGGGAACAGATGGGTTTTCTACTATATTCCTTAGCAATGTGATCAGATTATAGAATCACTCATGGATATTTTCAACATATTCAGCAGATGACTGATGACCAGACAATGTTTAAACATATTCAGCAGATGAACCTATGACCAGACAATGTTTAAACATATTCAGCAGATGACCCTATGACCAGACAATGTTTAAACATATTCAACAGATGACCCTATGACCAGACAATGTTTAAACATATTCAACAGATGACTGGACAATGTTTGCAGTGCATGAAGGAGGGAGGACTAATGTGGCTGTATTTCACTTGGGGGGACAATAAAAATCTGACAGATTATAGGAGTGTTAGCCTAGCAGCAGTGACAGGAAAACTCACGAGTAGAATTCAGAAGGGAAGGCTGCTTTTTCCTAGAAGGTGACGGTCAACAAAACAGTAAGCAATTTGTATCTATGGGCAGGAGGTGGTGTCAAGTAAATATGATCCATTTTTATAAGTGGGTTGCAGATGAACTTGACAGAATTATACCAGCATGCCTTTAACCCATTCCAACATAGGAAGTTGACAGGAGAACTACAACTGTCAGGAGTAATGCCAAAAAATGAGAAACTGGATTGCTGCTTAACTGAATGATAGGATACAGAGCATTTTGGTAAGAGAAAGAACAACAAGGGTCAGTCATGTGTCATTATCTTTGTTTCCTAATTTCAGACATATGTGATGATATAGCATGCAGGCTAGACATTTTCACATATTCCACAGAAATAGGTACTACAGTGGGGATGCAGGAAGAATCTAAGGAATGATCTGGAAAGGTAAACCAAATGATCAGAAAACTGGGAATACAGGTTCCTATAGATAAATGCAAATTACTGCACAGACTATGAAAATGCTGCTATGAAATAGCAGTGTAGGGAGGAGAAATGATGACAACAGATCAGGAATAAGATCCAGTGGTGCTGATCACAACAGGACTGGAACATCAGAAGTAGAGTAACATGTCAGGCAGCAGCAAACAGAATTCTGTGGTGTGTCTTCAGTGGGTTAAGCACCAGCCTATGTAATGTTTATGTAGGTAGAACCCCACATTAAGAGCACTTCTTGGAGACATACAAAGAGAAATCCATCAGTCTGCTGAAAGTTGTTGTTGTGTCTTTCGGCTTTTCCCGGTTAGGAGTCGCCACAGCAGAACTCCAGTCCGCTAATGATTGGCAGTAGACTTTTACGTGCTGAGTTGCCGGCCCTGACGCACAACCTTCAATGAAGGTACGACCATTCACGCATATCTCCACACAGAAGACGCTCTAGCTGAGAATCGAACAGGATAACATCTTACTGTGAGGCGACAACGCTACCGCAGCACCACCACCACAGTTATCAGTCTGCTGAAAGTAGTAGAGAAAAAAGCCATCAGAAAGGTGCAAAGCATGGAGAATGAAAGACATGCTTAGAGACCAGAGGAACTGGAGCTTTTGGCATTAGCAAACAGACCAGATTGAAACAGACATAATACAAATGAACTGATCATGTCAGACAAACAATGGGCTTATCCTGAATAGAAAGGACATAAGAGGAGCTGAGGCACAGTCAGGAGATGTCAGAGACTAAATGCTCCCCGAATTTCTGAAATATTTTTATGGAGAGAAGTTTTGAACCTGAAAAAGGATTAACAAAACAGGTTTCAGTGAGAGAGGAAGACAGAGAGAGACAACTCACAGATGTATTCAAAAGGAAAAGGAGGAGAGTTAGAATGTTAAATATTTTTAAAGGAAGACTTAGATAAATCAAACATGGCAAAATCTGATTTATCTCCCAAGGAAATGACTTAGTTGAATATGCCCTAGACCAGCTCGTTCTTACCCCAACTAGACGAAGCAACATCCTTGACCTGGTCATTACTAATATGGGTGACCGTTGCTCTACACCAAAAGTCAGCTCCTCCCTGGTTAGATTCAACCACAAACTAATCGCCTTGGAAATCCACATCCCTCCCACCCCCACAAAAGTTACCAACATGAAAAACTTCTCCAAAGCTAACTTTGGGCTCCTAAAAGCAGAGGTGGCTAACTTCACGGCACCCATGCAAATGAAGAATAGTTGCATGACCACCGAATCATACACCAATACACTGTACGAACACGTACACAAATGCATGGCTCTCGGCATACCCAATAGAACCAAGATGCTCTCCTCCAAAAACAGGAAGCCAATCTGGTGGTCCACTGCCATAAACAAACTCTACAAAAGAAGGAGGAAACTGATGCCGAATAAGGTGAAGTCCCAAGACTGGAAAAACTCCCTTATCAGCCTCAACAAAAAATCGAGATCCCTCATCAAATCCTCTAAAACTAGCTATGAAAACAGAATTGCAACAGATAGTAAAGACAACCACAAGACCTTCTATAGTTATGTAAAGAATCTCCACGGCACTTCCCAGATTTGCTCTGAGCTACTGCATAATGATACCTCCTATACCGATCCAACAGATATTGCCAATATACTGGCAGACAGATTCAGTGTCAACTTTACCCCCCCCCCCCCAAGGACCAAATCACAATACCAGTAGATTGCCAGGCACCAAGTTTTACTGCTACACAGGTTAAAACAGCACTGCGCAAGGCCATGAATACAACGTCTATGGGACCTGACAATATCCCTGACCAAGAATACAGCTTCTATGGGACCTGACATAATCCCTGTCTGTGGTCTACATGAAATACAGAGTGAATTGGCACCTCACCTGTGTGCCCCGTTCAATCACAGCCTCACCTCAGGCTTTGTCCCTACCGGATGACGCACTGCTACAGTCATCCCTCTCCACAAAGGAGGCGTTACTACAGACCATGTGAACTATCGCCTCATTAGCCTGAACACAGAAGACGTTATAAGAGATCTGGGAACACAGGCTGACAGCAACTTCTCTTTTGACCACCACATTGCCACTGTGGTCAGAAAGTCCTTTTATGTGGTACATCTCATTACTAAGGGTTTTGCATCCAGGAAGAAAAAGGTTATTGTCTCCCTCTACTCTTCCCCTCATTAGGCCAGTCATCGAGTACAATGCCCGAATTGGCATGTACCTCACTAGACTCCTGCAACAACTGAGAGGCTGCAGAAGTACCTCACAAAGAGGATCCTAGGCCTTAAAAACTCCAGCTATTCTCTTTCTCATATCACCTTCTTAGAAGCGATCTCTGCTTGACTTACAAAGCTATGTCTGACCCAGCTCTGTTAGAAATGCCACATCTAAAGAAATCCCAGTCCCTCCACACCACACGCTCCAGAGACCTCAACCTCATTGCCACAATCAACAGAACATGCTGGAGGGACAGGTTCATAATCGAGAGACTGCCCATGCTATGGAATAGACTTCCCATACATGTTAAGCAGAGCACCTCATTGGCCCTCTTCAAGAGAAATCTTGACAAGTGGATGGAAAATAGAAAATTCACCCCGGGGATCACTCCAGTGGCTCAACTTGATAGAGGCACTGGGAACTATGGTTGTGTGGCACAATACCAGGGTAATCCTATGGGCTAGGTTTGTAAAGGCTCCAGGGCCATTAGCCTAGTACACACCTATGAACCTATACATCTTGGGCAAAAGGTAAATATTGTCATCCTTAGCTTCTGCCAAGAACTGATTGCAATATAATTGCACCTGTGTACAGTTCCTTATAAATGGCCAGAAAACCACAGGTATGACTAATCAGATTTTTTTTCCTTTTGAGTGCAGCTTTGACCATCAATCCTCCCTAATAAACACTGTAATGACACATTAATTCCACAAAGGTTGAGAAACGTACACCCCATTTGTTCCTTGTTTCATTTGGGGTCATACCTCTCAACTGTCCAGACTGTCACATATTTTTGGTCTTTTCCTCATACAATTTGTGACTTTCTGCCAAATCACTGAGGAATGAAGTCACTAAAGAATGGCAAATGAGTTTCAGACTTTATATACATCAGAAAATGCATGTAAACACAAAACCTGTTATATTAGCAACATTTTAAGTTTGTAAGAGCAACATTTAAATATGTTCCTATTTTTGGCTTTTGTGCCCCAATTATTTTAGGCTTTGTCCAGATTTCTTAGTCAGAGTTTGAGAGGTATGTTTGGAGTAAGGCTGTGTTTGTTAGGACAGATATACTTGTCCACATAAGGATTTTTTTCTCCTGTGCTCTACCATTAGCATTTGGGACTATCACTAGATTTCAGAAGTGATCTAAGCTCACAAATGCCCTGTCCTCCTGGAACTCCAGTCACCAATAAGGAGCTCAGCATAACATGTAATTTTAGGCATGTGCATCTCTGCTCCCATGTGCTAGAAGTGGGATCAGCTCTTCATTTTTCTTTAGCCCAACTGGCTCTTCAAGTACCAGAACCATTAACTGATCCCCGCTGTCTAAGTCATAGTTAGAGATTTAGCACTTTACACTTATGAACAAATGCATAATCTGCTTATGTGTATTACAACCTCATTGGGTATTTCTCCATTACAGAGTACAGCCCTGTCAGGAAGAGATTTCACCAAAGGGTGGCATTTAGTAACATTATCAGTAACTTTCATCATATGATGAGGGCTTACGGCTAGTGCCTGCCTCATTGTGTTCCAATGACTGCTGTTTGTTTACACTTAAAAAAAATTACCCCAATGTGATCTTCACAGGCCTAAAATGGTAGAATCATTAACAGTTATTCTTTGTCATGGATATGGTCCATTATCATATCTTAATTTAACTAGAAAGTGTTCTGCTACACAGTTTGTTACCAAACTGAGTAAAATAAAAGTGCATTGTTGTGTGTCAGATTCTATATGTTGTAATAAGTCTTCATTTCAGCTAGGACCATAAGAAGGAATTGTATGATCTTCCATTCCCTCCTATCTGTACTTTCACAGACATTTGCTGCCTCACTGATTAATGCCATGCCATCATCTGATTCAACATGCCACTTGAATCTGGTTTGAGCAAGGTTGTCCATTCTGGAACACGGTTGCTCATGTCCATGGTACAGAGGGAGCCTCTATGACAAACCATCCTTACACCAGCCAGTAGCCCTATCCATTCCCTGGCTGTCTACTTCTTGAGACAGAAGGGAAGTCTTTCATTTTATCTTGTATACCAGTTCTGGTAACTGGCATCTACAGCACCAATAAAAATGCCTTTTTGAGCTATGTAGCTGTTTCTTCAACCAGCCCTCTGCCAAGCACACATGCATTAGTCTATATGTAGTCCTGCATTCAGTAAAGGCATTCTTCCTGCTGAGTTTGTCTCCTCCCACCTTAGGGCAATTCAGTTGTTACTGTGACATGATCAGTGTCCTCTCAGCCACTGTAGTTTGATAATGGTTGAGTCTCCGTTCATTAGCGCAGTCCATCCCATCACACACTCCTGCTTTTGGAATGCTATCTGTGCTCTTTTCTTCTCCAAGGAGATGCAGACTCCTCACTCCTTCCTTACTCATCCCTTCTGCTCTGTTTCCTATTGATCAGTTCTTATGTACTTCACCCCATGGTTTGATTCACTTCTCTGCTTTTCTTCTCACTCTCTTTCTCACTTCTGGCAGTCTTTCCTCAGCTGCTATGCCCCATGTCCACTAATACAGACATGTTCTCCTTCCCTTTATACTTCTGTCTGTGACATTTTTCTTGGTTACTTCTATGCAGCTCTTATCTCCCTGCCCTTCTGCCTTAGCTGATTTGCCAGGGCTTAAGACACCCACCATCATCATAAGCCATATCATCTCTCTTACGGTTCTAAATGGTTAAACAGAACCTTCCTAATGGTGGCAGCATCAGCAGTGAAAGCAAAAATAATTTCTGTACCAAATAAGATTAGTCTATTCTCAGATGCAAATTTAATTCATTTCTAAAGGTGGCAGTATATAATATGATTGACCTGCATCAGTGATGCAGCTTTACCTGAAATGAAATGTCTTAAGACAAAAGTAGTCATTGTCTCCAGAATGTCATATGACTATACAGTAGACTCCCTCTTATCCAACCTCTCTAACTGGCCAAACATCTGCCATAGCCCTAGCAAAAGACACTTCCACCTCCTCCTGGCTAAATAATGACAGTTATTTGAGCTTTAGACTTCATATTCATTAGAAAAATGCTATTCTAGCTGATTTATAACCTATAAATGCTATTTTGTATGCATTTTCTGATTAGCCTAAGGTCCAGTCCCAACGAGACCAGATAAGAGAGAGTATACCGTAACTGGTAACAGGCTATTCAAAGAATTATTTTTGTTTTTCACAAAGATAACCTCAGCTCTAGTCAGGGCTTAATGCACAACAAATGGAATATATTACTGTTTACCATAGTAAATGCATTTGCACTGAAAGAAAAAACAGCAAGTGTATTTTACCCCGTTAGAATTTGTATAATGCATCACAAAGAGCCTAACCCAAACTTGTCATTTTAAGGGGCAACAGTTTTCCTTACTAACAGCAAAGTGAATAAGTGCTAATAAGAACATTCACTAATTTAGCAAACAACCACATTTATTTAACTTTTCATCTGTGCCACAGATACCATTCTGTGTGCTTTAGCTAATCTGCTGGTGGTAAATGCATCCATGAAGGGTCAAGAGTTCCAAGCTTTATAAGTTCAAAAGAAAAACAAACAATATTTAATGAGCAGTAGCCTTGATCTATCCATTAACATAGAGTGGATCCTAGTTTTCAAGTAGGAATGTCTGATAATGATTAATAATAAAGTAAACCGGAACAGCGGAATACTGAATTAAAAGTGTGATTTATATGTAAGCTTAATGAAAGGCTAATGCGCTCTCCATATCACAGTAAATCAACTGTTGCCTCATAGTGATATATTTAACCAACAAAGCACATTATGAACTATGCAGAAGTGTGAGGAATGAAGATGGATGAATGTAGTCAGTCATTCATCTTAATAAATGCAAAAATAAAGTGTCCTCATGCATTAACTCTTATATCTTATTACATACTCTGCCAGGTCCCAGACCTCCATTATCACTGGCTGCATGTATATGACTTAAAGTCTGTTACAATTTGTACTTTGCTGTAAATAATAGGTTATTTGTGGTATGGTGAGTTCTATGAAGTTGGCTTTATAACCTCTGCAGTAATTTACCATGGTGTTGATTGGGGACTACTGTGTTCTCAAAATGTTTTGCTGTTCCACTTCACCGACTCTTCACTTTAAAAAGTCTCTACTTCTTTCTATCCTCTGTTCCCAGCTGATAGTACCATACACAGAATGTGTTCAAATGTAACTTAGCATGAAATTAGTTGAGTGGTTTGACTTGCAGCAGTAGCCATATTATATAAAATTCTATAAGCATATAAAGCCCACAGACCTGTGAACTGAACTGCAACATTCCGTTAGCACAGCAGTGCAGGATAGAGTGCTTTTGTACACCCTTCCTGAAGAACAAAAAAGAAAACAGTCTGGGAATCTGTTTATAAAAACGTTTCTTAAAGTCTGCATTACTTGTAAGTACTAGGTATCCAGTAACACTGTACATCTAACAGTAGTATCTTTTGACCACAGCATACTCATTTCTCAGCTAAGAAACAAAAGATTAGATATACATCAAAAAAAGCTAAACAAATGAAATAATAAACCTGAAAAGCAGTATTAAAAATTCATGGCAATAGAAACAAGCTAGGATTTCGATTTGTTCATACTAAAATCAAGTAAAACATTGATGCATGTTCTTTCTAGTGTTGTTAGAACATCAGCTTATTAAAAAAAAAAAAAATTCCACAAACTTAGAAAAAAATTACAAAAGAAGTATGATAATTTTACGTTTAAACTTTACAAAATTATCATACCCAATACCCTTATTGATATATTTAACCAACAAAGCACATTATGAACTATGCAGAAGTGTGAGGAATGAAGATGGATGAATGTAGTCAGTCATTCATCTTAATAAATGCAAAAATAAAGTGTCCTCATGCATTA
The DNA here is from genome assembly GCF_019279795.1 of Protopterus annectens. NCBI lineage: Eukaryota > Metazoa > Chordata > Ceratodontiformes > Protopteridae > Protopterus > Protopterus annectens. The sequence continues at coordinate 1,651,338,723 of NC_056741.1, read as the reverse complement.
ACTCTTATATCTTATTACATACTCTGCCAGGTCCCAGACCTCCATTATCACTGGCTGCATGTATATGACTTAAAGTCTGTTACAATTTGTACTTTGCTGTAAATAACAGGTTATTTGTGGTATGGTGAGTTCTATGAAGTTGGCTTTATAACCTCTGCAGTAATTTACCATGGTGTTGATTGGGGACTACTGTGTTCTCAAAATGTTTTGCTGTTCCTCTTCACCGACTCTTCACTTTAAAAAGTCTCTACTTCTTTCTGTCTTCTGTTCTCAGCTGAAAGAAAGAATGCAGCAAAAGAACTATAATAGATAATTTTACATTTAAACTTTACAAAAAGTATCATACCCAATACCAATTTAAATAACAAATTCTGGGAACATACTACTCTAGGGCATAACAAGCTTATTTCTGAAGAGAGAATACAATCTCAAATGCTGAGCTCTATTAGAGTTCATTCTTTGCCCCACTATTTGCATATCTATAATTATCTGGGAATTTTTATACATATCCTTCTTAATGCCAAAGCTGGAAAATAAAATGACATTCCATAAGCTGGAACTCTGTCTCTCCATCTCTTCTTATGTGCATGTGCACGCATGTGTGTATGTGTGAAGGAAGATAAGATAGAGATGGGTAGGTGGATGGATAGACAGAGATAGATAGGGATAGAGATACATAGATAGAGAGAGAGATAGAGTGATCCATTAAACACACTAAAAGTCCAGAGTTCCATAAAGTACATGTATATAGTTTTAATGTAGAACCTAGATTAAAGACAGTAGAGTGGAATTTTTTGACACAATTAAATCTAGACAATAACTACACTAAATAAAACAAGTTTTAAATGGAACCAAAGCACATTCAGACTCGTACCTCTCAACTCTCCAGAATTTCACAATGTCCACATTTTTCCCCTAGTATTTTTGGTCTGTTCCTCATAAAATTTATGATTTTCTGGATTTTTGCAGATCAGTAAGGATTGAATTCATTAAAATAATAACAGGCATTTCAGTTTCAGACTTCAGATCCTTCAGAATATGCATGGTAACCCAAGACCATTTATTCTAGAAACTTTTAAGTTTATAAGAGCAATATTTAAAATGTGTCCATATTTTTGGGGATTTGTGCCCCCCATTATTTTTGTCTTTGTCCAGATTTTTTGTGCTAAGAGGCTGAGAGCTATGTTCAGACTAAGTTTTTGTTTCATAGTGCCTTTGATGTCAAAGGGCACGAGTCCCTATAAAATAAAGGCTTGCAGGCATTGTCAGGTAAAAGGCCAGCAATTCCATTCTGCTTTGACAAGTAACAGAAGATATATCCATGGTATACAGGTGCTATAAGGCAAAAGGTTTCCTCCTCAGACTCCACTGTATTTTTTTTTTAGGAATACACTCTGTACCATAAACCCTTGTGGTACTTGTTTAAGCCTTGTTTTCTTTGGTTTCACATATTAGATAGATATGTTAGCATAGCTTTGTTAGATGTCATGGGGTCAAGATCCTTACCTTTCACAGCCTTTCTACAAGCTCATTAAATCCAGGCATTAGGAGTCCCAAATCATGGCTGGAAAGGGTCTCTGGATCTACCCAGTTACCAAATAGTAAGTAAATAAATAAATTATGAAAACTGCCTGATATTTAATAGTTCAAAAGGACTAAAACCATTGTGGTACTTGTTTAATGGAAAACACGTATAGAATTAACTCTTCCTGTTCTCTGCCATCTTCCTCAATCACTTTCATTTCCATGTATTTCAGTGTTTGTCTAGGAATGGTACACTGAGATTTTGAACTGCTTGACCTTAAAAGTGCTGGCACAGTTAAAGCATTATTCTGGACATATATGGAGTCCTTGGGTATACCTAAACTGGAACATAACACCACTAGTCCCTTAGCCACAGATTTAGCACTAGCCTCACCTGGCTGAATGGGGTCAGAATATTTCATGGTTTTAATTCAAAATAATACTGTATTGAAACCAATTGCTAGATTTTATTAAAGGGCTAACAATATTCATGGCAGTTATTTATTTATTTACATTTGTTTACCGTGAAATTCTGACGGGATGCAGGTCCTTTTTCAGAGGATACCGGGGAGAAAAGCTCCACATCATGTGCATGATAAATAGAGATACAACGTTGCAGCAATAGTAAACAACATTCCAGGTTGTTGGCTTTAATACAATAACAAGATATTAACTATCAACAGTATATACAGTAAATGTTGCAAGTTAAGATAGTTTCTTGTCGTTTATAATATTAGTAACAAAGTTGTCAGACAAGATTTTAAAGTATGTAAAGACAACTAGCTAATTCTGACTGTGGTTAGTAGTGGTGGTAGTATAGTTGGGTTAAGAGTCTAGGTGGGGGGGATAAGGGTTAGGGTGTTAGTTTGGGTTAGAACAAGGACAAAGCCAGTGCAAATTTAAGTGGAATTTGAGCGCAGTCTTGAAAAGGCTGCTGGAAGTTAGAGTAGTTACAGAGGGTGGAAGATTGTTCCAAAGTTTAGATATGGTACATGAAAATATGGCTTCTTCTGCTGAGTTTTTGGATTTGATAACAGTGAGTTGATTTTTGTTGCTTGATCTTAGGGGCCTAGTGGGGTGATAGGGTTGGAGAAGGGTTTGAAGGAAAGGGATGTTAAAGGGGTGGTTAATAAGTTTGAGAGAGGGTGAGTTGATTAAAGTGAAGGAGTTGTGGGAGTTCTAGCCAGTTTAGTTCTTTAAGGGAGATACAATGATGGCTGCAAGTAGGAGGTTCCAGTGGCAAATTTAGCAATTTTGTTGTAACAAGCATCCAGCTTGTGTAGGTTTGTCTGTCTAAGGTTGGTAAGTATGGGGGATGCATAGAGTAGGGTGGAGATTAGCTGGGAATTGGCTATGGAGATTCTAGCCACCTTGGTTAGGAATTGGTAGCTTCGATATAATGCACCAAGTTTCTTGTAAACTTTTTTTATTGTGAGAGATATGTGGGTGTCAAATCTGTTTGTTGTCTATTTCCAAACCGAGTAATTTTGTGCATTCTGATGGAGAGATGATGGTATTGTCTTTGGCGAGAATGTTGAAGTGGGGGGTGTTATGGGTGGCTTTGGAAGGTTTGAACAGGAGAAGTTTTGTCTTACTTGGGTTGCGTAGGTGCTGAGCATTGGATAGCCAGCTTTCTATAGAAGAAAATGGTTCCTGTGTGATTTGTTGTAGTTCTGGTAGAGTGGGGGCAGAGCAGATGAGACTAGAGTCATCTACGTACTGTATAAGAGATGCTTGTATGGTGGCAGTATGTAGGCTGTTAGTGAAAAGTGAGAATAGCAGAGTGCCAAGGATAGACCCTTGGGGAACTCCGAGAGTAACTGGGAGGCGAGGTGATAGCTTATCATCCCAGATTACTGATTGCTGGCATCCGTGTAGATAGCTGTGAAACCAGTTGCAGGCTGATTGTGAGAAGGAAAGGTTGGGGACAGTAGAGAGTAGTAGCTCATGAGATACCATGTCAAAGGCCTTTGAGAGATCTAGAAATATGGCAGTAGAGAAGAGGCCATTGTTTTTGTGATGAAGTATAGTGTTGACGAAGGAGAGTAGAGTGAAGGTAGTGCTGTGATATGGCCTGAAACCATGTTGGGTTTTGGAGAGGAGATTATTAGCTAGGAGGTAGTTAGAGACCTGGGTGTTGATACATTTTTCAAGTATCTTGGAGAGAGGGGAGAGGATAGCAATGGGGTGGTAATTGGAGAGGTCGGTGGAGGGGGTGCCTTTGTGGAGGGGAATGATCTGGGATATTTTCCATTTTGAGGGAATATAGCCAGTTGATTTTAATGGCACCTCAAGTAATAGGTATGGGAGTCAATGTTTTTGAAGCATGGGTGAATGTCTGTCTATATGCCTTCAGGGTATCCATTGCAGTAGTTTTGAATGTCATTCAATAGTCCTAACCAGTAAAAACTTGCAACAATTCTTACATTAGTGTTGCCCATTCCTACATGCTTCACCATGCATGATTGTGTGATAATTTCATTGTAAGGTTCTAAAATATTTTCAGAGCAGTAGTTGAGATGCTATTTACTCTTAGTTTATTTACTCTTTACAATAAATTATTTTTGCAATTCAAAGTGTAAGTAGGAAGTAAGCATTTTATTCAGCTTCTCTTACTACTCTAGCCATGTTTTTCCCTTGCTCTGCTTAAAGTGTCATCATGCCACTGTTTTTTTAAATGTTTTCTGGCTTACTTTACCATCTGCTGACTCTGGAATTTCCTTATGATCAAGAACAATCAGGAGGACACTTCTTAGAAGACATGTACCTAGTTTTATTCTGTGATGGAATTGGCTAAGGCCTCCAATTAAAACAAGCTGCAGAAAATGTCAAAAAGAGAATAGGCAAGAAGCAGATAAAGTCAATGTGATGCCAACACTTTCTGAAGGTCTAGTGATACTGAAACCATCAAGATGCCTTTCCCAGACCCTGGCTTCAAAACTGGGTTTTGCCAAGGCCCCTGGCATGACCATGATGCAGGCTGGCATGCTTTTGGCTTCAGTATGTCTTCTTTGATTGAAGCAATGCAGATGCCAGTTGACTGAGATCAATCTGAGGGTCCCAGGAGCTGGCACCTAGTTTGCAAATAATGAGAAAGATGGCAGTATCCCCTTGATCCTAGTTTGCAAGGAGGCTTCTGGAGATCATAAGTAAATAATGTCTCAAAGATGAATTATCATGGAAAACTGAGACACATATCTGAAGACCAAACCAATGCCTGCTAGCTTGCCTCTTCCCAGACTTCTTCTCAAGAACCATTCCAATTGTCTCATGACTACGATTTCCCTTAAGTCCAATCACCTACCTTGGAAATTCCTGAGGCTTCATGATTCTTGTCTGAGAAGAGTAGAATTTCTTCCTATAGAGGATTCTAAAAATCCAGATTCTGAGGCAAATGAGTCAGCTTTTGAGGCCAAATCTCTCCTTCTTACATATATATGACCCAGGAACATAATTATCTTATCTTCTACCTCACCTGAGAGGTCTCCCTGTCCTGTGGACCCCTTTATAAGATGTCAACATTCCAATGGAAGTCTTGAGAATACTCAGGGTTCAGTGATGACAGAGCTTTTTCTCACAGACTCCTCAAAAGCAAGAGCTTTAACAGTTCTTTCTATGTTAGTTGCACCCAGTTCTCATAAGTTCCTTTATAACTGCCTTTGATATAGAGCAGCACTGGCCTTGAGCTTAGACCTTGACTGTAGTCTTTACCTATAGAACACCTATGCAAGTCAAAAAATCATACAAGAATGAGGTAACCTGGACCTAGTGCTACACTTCATTAAAAAATAAAAAAAAAACACACCAGGAACACAGTGGAACTAGGATACACACACTTTAATGCCACATAAATTCTACATTGTTAAGCGCTAGTCAAAGTCAGTTGTAAATCCCACCTTTGTAGATCATGCAATAAGCATCTGGAATCATGGATTAGCACATTCCTGCTATATATGCAGCCATCTTTGTGGAAATAGGCATACAGACAATGTAGAAATTGTCTCATGTATACAGACAACCATCCAATTTTTAAGAAAATTTTAGGGAGCATGTGTGAGAGATGTAGCTACATATCATCTCTGGAGGCAAGGCTCTCACATGCAGCCACTACTAATACCAAACAAGTTTGGTCAGAGCAGACTGACCACAACACATGCACCAAACACAATACTGACCAAACATAAAAAACCCACATATGCTGAGGCTATTAAATGCAATCTACCTAAACCACAAAGGCCTCCCAGATGTCAGCAGCCATCATGAAACACACCTCTATATCTCAACATGTCTCAACTCGTAAGCCTATAAGGAAAACCTTCAGACATCCAAATATTTTAGCCATAGCAGATTCCATTATGAGATATACTGATCCACCACTCACCAGGCTAAGCAAAGATAGGGACATGGCATGATGCTTATTGGAAGCCAGGATTCACCACATAACATGCACTCAAGTCCCTAGATAGCAAGTGCATAAATAACTCAGTCATAGTATTCGTGGGAGTAAAAGATCTGACAAAAGAAATCCAAGTCACTGTGAGCCATGTGCTCTAGTGAGCTAAACCTTGCCACAACAATAAATAGAACATGCTGGAGGGATAGATTCCTGTCACAGAGACTCCCCATGCTTTGGAACAAAATTCCAAATTACATCGGGCAGAGCCGCTCACTAACACTCTTTAACAGAAACCCTGACGAGTGGATGGGTAACAGAAAATACACCCCTGGGATCACTTCATTGGCTCTGCTCGACAGAGGATCAGTTAATTAATCAATGGGGCGGCAAAAGCCGACACACTCTGGCTAGGCTTGTAAATGCCCTCGGGTAGATAGCCTAGTACCTACCTATGAACCTATGTAACTCTCTTGACTATATGAAGAGGCATATGCTGGAGACCTCAAAATAAGTGTCTGAGGCAGGTATGAACCTAGCCCTGAGCAGTATTTTACCTTCACCTGGAATGATGCTCTGATATGAGCAAAAATGATTGACTTTAACAATTAGGTTAGGTTCTGGAGTCATTCGAAGGGAGTACAAAATATATCTGCATTGGAGAACATGGTAGTTAGTACTAAATGCTTTCATAGGGAAGACCCACACCTGGCACACTATAATGATTTTTTTAGGCAAAGTTAGTATACAAAAGCTTCCAACATAACAAAACAAAATTCTGAAAACATAAAAGTATCACTGCTAAATGCTAGGAGCCTAAACAGAAATCTACACTCTCTACAGGCACTTCTTGCACTAGGATGCATTTATATATATATATATATATATATATATATATATATATATGCATCGCATGAAGACCTGTTTTAAGAATAGTGAGATCACCCCATCAGTGTAAGGTTTCAATACCTACCACACATTCAGACCATCACACTAGGTGAGGGTACTAAAGGTGGTGGTGTCTCTATATTCATAAACATAATTACATCTCCAGACTTATTAAGCAGGATAATGACCTGGAACTTCTTTATACCAAACTATTAGCAAAACCTCATATCAAATTGCAGCCAGCTATAGAAATGCATCTATGGCCCCCTTGGCCCATGACTCTTACATATCTAGTATGGAAGCCTTAAGCATTCATCCAAACAATATTCTCGTAGGGGACTTCAACTATCCTATATTAACTGAGAAATGTATACATACCCATACATGTATGGTCAGAGATTTCTGGACTTATAAATACAAACTCGGTGGAACAGTTAGTCCATACACCAATAAAGACTGAGAAAATCTTGGACTTGGTTCTTACCAATATGGGACAGATCTGTTTCCCTCCACATGTAACATTCTCCCTAGTCAAGCCAGACTGAAGCCAGACGCAACTTTTAATAACTCACTATTAAATGATTATGCCAGATCAAATATTTTAAAATTGAGTGATGATCTGGCAAAATCCAACATTCCCTTCCATTTTGAGAATGCCGCTACAAATCCAGAATCCATCATAGCTAAATTCAATGTGCATGTAAAAAAACTACATAGAATTGTGGGAGGTTGGCATAATGGTTAAGGTGTTTACCTTACAGACACAAGGTGCAGGGTTTTATTTTCACATGGGGTAATTGGCTAGGCTTAAAATGACCCATAAGGGCAGTTAGCTTAGTACTAATCTATGAAAAAAAAACACAATCTGACAATCTGTCTGAAGAAGTTAGGAGAAATGTTTCCTAACGAAAAGCACTTTACACTTTGTGACTTGGATTCTGTGCAGCCAGGTCGTTTTTAACTTTTTATTGCTTGGCAGTTACTGGAGTGTGCACCAGACTACTGATTGCCGTAAGCTTGTTTTACTCAGCTATTAAACCTTGTTGGACTTTGCAGTGTACGCTCGTCTTATCTTGTGCCTATTAGCCTTTAATATGCCCTGTCAAACCTTCTACAAAGAATTTTTCAATATAAGGTTCCACATAAAGGACTGCAGCAGCCATCCTCCTTCACAAAGTTCAACCGATCTGGACAACTAAAGACCTATAAATCTGACCAGCCACATCTGTAAAGCTGTAGAAAGGACCACTGATGATTTAATAAACAAAGACAGAGGCAACATACAAACTGCGAACTCGCGACAGTTTGTTTTTTGTCAAAGATATTTCCTGCCTACTCAACATGGTTAATGTCTTCAAGAAGGCCACTGAAGCAATCATTGAGGGGAAAATGTGTTCAAACTGCATATTTGGACCTCACAAAGGCATTTGGCACAATCCCCCATTCAAGCACAGTTAAACTCATGTCATAAAATATAAATCCCTGTGTAACTCAGTTGATAGCAAACTGGCTAACAAACAGAACCTAAGAAAGTAGAGTAGGTGGATCTACCTTCAGCAACAGACCTGTCAGTAGCAGTGTATCCAAGGACTCAGTCACTGGACCACTCCTTTTTGGTATCTATTTCTCAGTGGATGTGATGAATGTTGAGAGATTATGGCTAATAAAGTTTGCTGATGAGTGTAAAGTTGGTGTCATTATAAACTCTCTAGAATATATCAAAATCCTTCAGGCAGGCCTGTCACAAATAGCTGGTGTCAAAATCATGACTAAAAAAATAAATGCCCTAAAGTGCAAAATTGTATCCATTAGCAAGCAAGACTGCACACTGATAACACTCCCCTGAAAACTGACTCAGTAGTGAGGGACCTGAGAACCTATGTAGACAGCGAGCTGTCGTTTGTCCACCATGTGTAGACTACAGTTTGGGAAGTCATTCTTTACAGTACAGCTTATTAAGCAATGGTATTGAATCTAAATATAGGAATGTGATCATTTCACTGTACACTGCACTCATTAGGCCAATCACTGAATAAAATGCCCCATTCTGTATGTACCTGTCCAAGCACCTGACTTAACTCTAGTGACCATAATGTTTTCTCATCAGGAAAATTAAGGGAATAAATCTCAAAAGCTACTCTAATTTCCCATTTTCTCATCTCAAAGTCCTACACACTGCTATGGGGAGATCTTTGCCATGTAAACAAAGCCTCTACTGATCCCATCCCTCAGATATTCTACATATCTACAAGTCCAATAGTGTCAGAAACACCCATTCTAGAGACATCAATGTTTATTTTGATTTAAATAGAACATGCTGGAAAAATAGATATGTCCCACAGAGAATACCACATCTCTGGAATCTATAAAGTTAAGCTTATTTCTAACTTTATTCAAAGGCAACCTGAATGCATGGATGGGCAAGAATAAGTTCACCCTAGTTTAGTACACTTGTCCCTTATAGACAAGAGGAACATGTAAATAACTGCTCCAGGGTTGTGGATATTCATACTTTCTATACAAAGGGTTTTCACACAATATTATATGCTTTCTCAAAAGGAAAACACAGCAGTTCTACAAAATATAGACGCTTTGGTACTAAACTGCTAAGTCTAGAAACTCAGTGCAAAGCATGACTAGACTGCTAAAGGTCCTCACAGATCAATAGCCTAGTAAGTACCTATCAACTTACAAGAACTAGTTCGCTGACTCAGCTGTGGTGCCTCTGGATTACAGCAAGGTTTTCTCTTCACCTCCATCCAGGAACCCTATTCCCAATAACAGTGATGGCTGGATTGTTCATCACTTTGGGGGAAAAAGCAAACTCTACTTCTGCTACCCTGGCATTCATAGCCTTGAACTGGCAGTCCATATCAATTACCAGCAATCACTGCTGAAAAAATGAGTTCTAAAGCAGATTGAGCTTTGATAAGTGTCTGAAACAAGAGATGGTTAAATTATATGACCTTTCAGTCATACCTGCAAGGCGCTCCAAAAATGTTGATATGATGCAGTGGATGTATCACCCAGGGCAGCAACAGGGTCATTTTTTCAGAGACATGCCTGGCTGATGATAAACCCCCCTGCCACACCATGTGAAGGCAAAGCTCATTAATGCATCCTTGCATAAGGCACTTTTCTGGTAACCATTTACAGAATGTTTCTAAGAGACTGGAGGAAAAAGTTAAGACCATGCAGTTGGTCAGTTATCCTTGCTATTCACAGACACCTAAATTCAGCAGGGAATTACTCTTCCAAGTAATGCTATTTTTATCTCAGGCAAGACAAAAGCAACTGCATCAAGAAAAAAGCAGCCCATATATAAAAAGGAATGACAAGCAAAATATACGTTGAAGTCTGGGGACTCCCAAAACTATGACACCCAGAGGCAACAGTCATGAGTCATCCTGGCTACCCCCTCTACTATCCCCAAACTCCCATTCCAACCCTCTCCAAACCAAAACCCAAACTCAGACTACTATCCTCACTTCCATAGAAAATACAAGGATATCTAAGACTACTCACTGATTAGTGGGAGACCATCAGTTAGGGTCAATGTTTCCTAAACATCATAAGTCAAGGTTACAAACTTCAGCTTCAAAGCTGGCCAGAGTTAGCAGGCATTCCCCTGTACCAAAGATCAGATATCCCAGGTCCCACCCCAGCTAAAAGATCTCCTGGAACAGGTGGACATAGACCAAGTAGTGGACAAAAACACAAGCTTCTAATGAAGATCCATTTTAGTGCTGAGAAAGGAAAGAATATAGAAGCCTGTTTTGGAACTCTCAAGTCTTAGTACATTTTTAATTTTGACCCTTTAGTGTGTTTTACCATTATCTATTCAGACATTCCTGACCACCTTGAATCTAAAAGATACCTATTTCAAGATTCTCACTGCTAGCACCCACAGAAGTTTCCTAAAGTTCTAAGCGAGGGAGATCATTCCCAGTTCATCTCATTGCTCTTTGGCTTGTTTGCTACAGTCGGTCTCTTTTCATAATGTTTGGTGCCAGTTATAGCCTTTTGCATGCACTGGGACAACTGTCTGGTTAAGGTGGATTCCATGAAGGAAATTCAGAAAATGTTAAGAGTTGACTCTGGCAAGCTTTTAGAGATTAAGTATTTCATGTCAGTCTCCTACAGTCAAGCTTGATTCCATCAATTAAAGCGGTGCTTCTAGAAAAGCCAAGAACCATTTTCTCTGGGGACAAGGTACACTGCTTAGTGCATATAATTCAGGTAAACCTAACAAGGGCAATATCCTCACTAGAAAACTGCTCATGAGTTTGGAGTACATGGCATCATGTATTCTCATGGTCCCATTAGCAACACTAAACATGAGGAAACTGCAGTGGTATCTGAGGAACATACAGTGCCAGCATTCCCAGCCACTGGAATGTCTTATTCCCATTCTATCCTATATAAATAAGGAACTTTTATAGTAGAAAATGCAGGTACAACTCAACCTAAGACCCCAGGTAGCCCAGTCGACCCAGTTGCTCATACAGATTCCTTGAACTTAGCTTCAGGGCACATGTGAGGTCTTTAGAAGTCCATGATACTTGGGAAAGCATAAGAAGGTAAAATATAAATGTAAAACAAAATGAAAAAGAAATTATGGTGTTCATAATTACAGATCTAGGCATATGGGATTCTTCAGAGTGGAACTTGGCTTATTTTGTCCAGAAGGTACAACTCTAACTTAAAGAGCAAAAAATGTACCTTGCTACAGTCCTACAGTTGCCAGCACACAAAAACAATACCACCCCCACCTACCCACACATATGGGAATGCAGGATGAGCATTTAATTATGAAGCAGAAATATTCCCTCAGCTTCATAACTGAATGCCAGTACTGCAATCACATTCTATTAATACCTACCAATTGATTCTCCTAACAGTTTGCACCCAGGGTAGGCCAATAAACACATTCAAGGCCACACAGATTCAGACAAATCCAGCTCGAACAACTTAAAACATAATATTAGCGCTATTGTTTTATTTTATTAAAAAACTTATTCAGATCTGGATTTGTTGGAATCTCTGATCCTTGCATGTATTTTTTATCAGTTTGTCTTCTGTTTTGGTTTTACCCAGGGTAGCCTCCCCTTTCCCCCTCCAGAGTTATGCCACTACCTCCAAATCCAAACAGATAACCACTATTAGGTATTATATAAACAAGTGAGGGGGACTCATTCATGTTCTGCACAGACTGGCAATGCAAGCATGAGATATTGAGCAAGTAATGGGCCTGATCCTCAGACAGCATAAATCCTCTCACAATAGAAGTTGGCAGACATGCTGAAAATATCTCAGGTGAATCCATATGAATGGACGATGACCAAAGAAGTCTTTCTAGATCTGACCAACAAGTGGTCTGTGCTAGAAGTAGACCTTTTTGTTTGAAAAAAAAGAAAAAACAGGTAACAGAAAAAGTTATGCTGTAGGACAGCAGTTCTTGCAACAAGGAAACAGATGTTTTCTCTATGAGCTCATTTCAGTTTTTCTACAATTTCCATCTTATACTCCTGATTCCCAGAATATTTCAGAGGATCAAGCAGGCAGGGCATATAGGTACCTTTCCATGTAGAGGATGTTCAATTTGTACATATGTATGGACCACCAGTCATATTGCTTGTCCTGTCACCAAACATATTGATTTTCATTTTTATTCAGACTGTAAAACTGAACATGTGATCTATTATGCTGACTGCCATCTCTGTCAAGCCTATTATGTTGGTAAAACAAATCATAGTCTCAGAGAGGATACTTGAACATGTTAATTATATTAGGAAACTGGATGAATGCAGTGCTTTAGCAAAACATGTTATTGAAAAATGTCCAGGACATAAGTTTAAGTTCACAGTCTTAGAGATTATGAATATTAATATAAGAGGGGGGGGGGTTAAATCTAGAACAGAATGTGCAGAGTTACGCTGGATAATTCAGTTTAAAGCTGACACTTTTCCTGACTTAAATGGCAAAGTGTCTTTGAAGCCCTTATTAAGGATTAGGAAGCTGCCTCATTAATTTTAATATTTTTCTGTACATATATATATATATATATATATATATATATATATATATATATATATATATATATGTATATGGTTCTACCTCACATAAACGAAACACCAAAACACCGACAACGCAATCACCGAAACCACATAACCGACAGTACAAAAACATGAAATTCCACATGCCCGACAACGAAATAACCGACGGTACACAAACACGAAACCTCATACACTTCACACACCACAAGCAACAAACAAAACACATTCCCCGTCCAAAAACCACATACACAACACAAGCACACCAAAATCCCTACAAACCCACACTAAACCTCACATACACAACTACCTACAACCCTAACCCAAACCCTAACCCTAAGGTCCGTCACTACCGCACACTTACCTGACCCGCTCCCTAACCCTAACTCACTTATCCCGCCCCTAACCCAAACACAATCACTAACGCACACTTACCTGACCCGCTCCCTAACCCTAACTCACTTATCCTGCCCCTAACCCAAACACAATCACTACCGCACACTTACCTGACCCGCTCCCTAACCCTAACTCGCTTAACCCACCCCTATCCACACTTACCTTACTCGCACCCTAACGTCCGTCACTACCGCATACTTACACAGCCTTTTCCCATTTCGGCATCCTCGGCGTCGGTGCTTCCATCTGTTGGGTCGGTCTTCTGCTTGTCGATCTTCTAGGTCCCGTCACGTCGGTCTTCTGTGCTGTCGATCTTCTGGGGCTCGCGATTTCCCTGTCGATGTTCCGGCGTGTCGTTGAAGTGAGGTAGAACCATATATATATATATATATATATATATATATATATATATATATATTTTTTTTTTTTTTTTAATCTAAATGTTTAATCTAAATGTTTTTATGCTTATGAGTTGAATGATTTTAAGTTTTAGTACTGAATTTTATAGTAATGAATTTATAGCAATGTATGTTTAAGAGGGTGTGTTGTTTTATGTGATTGTTGATTTGTTAATGCTTTCTGATATCACTGAGATTGTTTAAATAGCTCTCTGGCACTTTATCAGTACTCTGATGAAGCTACAGTTGTAGTGAAAGCACTTGCCTCATTAAACCTCTTTTGCATCCCTTCATGTGGTGGTTGGATTGTTGGACTGCTTATATTCTCTAGATTGGATTTTACATTTCCAACCTTTACCTGTGAGCTCTGTTTTTACTGTTATACTGTTGTCCAGGCAAAATTGGGTCTCTTCCTTTGAAACATAGAAAGGACAGAACCAAAAATAATGCCTCAGCATGTAGAGCTCTTGATCCAGAACATGGTCCATAATGCAGTCCAAGCACCAGCTTGAATCATCTAGTTTTCATCCAGGCACATTTTTCATAGGATGTGCCAAATATATTGAGGGAGGCTAAGAAATAAAACATGAAGAAATAATACCTAGCAAAATGGAAAAGATTCTATCTGTGTCTATACAGGAACAAGGACCCAGATGTGATCCGTACTGTCACTGGTCCTAAATTACCTGTCAGATCCCTACAAAATGGGCCTATCCTATGTATTTTTAAAGTTTCATGCTTTTGCTCTCACTCTGTGTACCTCCAACTAATCCATAATGTCAATGAATCAATTCTTAATTGGACTCCTGCACACTAGACTACGCAGGAGGGACAGTATTCCGAGATGGGACCCCAAATATGTTTGTAGGAGAAACCCCAGGTCCACTAAAAGCCAGCTGCCTTAGTCCTCATCAAGTACTTATCTTGGAAGATACTGTTCTTGGTTGCTGTGAAGATGTATGGAGGATTTCAGAACTGCAAGCAATGATGCACAAGGAAGCATGTTTGATTTTCTGTAAGAATAAGATATCTGCACCAACCCTTCATTCATGCCAATTGTTGTAACTGACATGTTTAAACCAAGCTATTCACCTTCTCCTGTTTTCCCTAATTCATTTAACAAGGGAGAAAGAACATGCATGCTTTGGATGTACATTGACAAGGTTGTATTTGAACAAAACTAAGGAGATAAGAAAACTGGATCAATTGCTTGCTTCATTTCCAAATGGAAGGGAGTGAAACGTTTATGAACAAACTATCTAAATGGCTCTCACACTCCATATGTTTTTGGAAAACCTGTGGCATGACATATAAAACCAGTTTAACTACAGCCACAGTAAGAATCACAGCAATCTTCACAGAAGTTAGTATGCCATCAGTTTTGGAAATGGCCTTAGTCCTCAGCCTATACCTTCTCAAAACATTACTAGGGTTTGCATCTTGGGTTAGTGTAGGGTTTTGTTATACTGCTTTACAGAGTATGCTTTCCTGGGTACACTGAGAACCAGCCACCCACTGATCCAATGCTACAGGGATCATCCCATTGATTACCACAGCAGTGAACAGTATGTGGTATATTTGCATAAGGAAAGGACCATAATGGTAGATGTTTGAGCACATTCACTTTCTCTCAATCATCCTGTCTACCACCTTTTTAGCACAACCCCTTCTAGTTTGAATGCCACCATTCCTGGAGTGGAAGTTGAGGGTGCCATGGATAGGCATCTGGTGAAGGGGTTCACCTCTTTTAACTCACCTGCACCAGTGTTCTGTTACATAGAGCAAGCTTTCATGTATGGCAAGGAAACTCTAAATATGGCATCACTCAATGCCCCCCTTTTATCACAAGCATCCTGACCTCTAAGTAGGAATAAGATACCCAAAGCCACTGTAGGAGGGAACAGTTCTTGAAGTTGGGCTGCATGTGAGCTACCTGGAGGCAGGATTTCACGTTGATAATGACTGGAGGAGTGGATATTCCTAGACATCTACAATTATAGTAAACTCCTAATAAAATTTGTACTTTCTGTTGTTTAAGTTTCCAATCTGATCATGTTTTTGATAAAAAAATGAAAGCCCTTATCTTTTATAAAAAAAATGTGCTACCAGCACAGACTCTATAGGACTTTGTTTCTTTATTTGTTTTTTATGGTTTACACTGCAGGATTGCTTGTGGTTTCCTGTTCTTTGACACAGCAGGGATATCATTAGGGCTATGCTTCTTCCGCTTGAGTTTTGTTAGAGAATTATTTCTTACTCTGAAGTTTCTCCTTCTTAGCACTTACCCCTGCTTATAATTCTCCACTTTAGTGACTTTCTGTTTAGAATTCTGACCAGGTTATTCATTTTCTAGACTTATAAACTTCATATCTTTGCAAGGCATCTTTTTTAGTAAGAGCTTCATTCCCTTGAGTTCCTCTAGTCATCTCTACATCCTGCTTTGTAACACTTAAAGTAAATTATTACAGCCTGAAGTTTCTTTCCCTTATCTATCACTACTCTGACAGGCCACACTGTCATAGGACATGCATCTGCCTTTTTCTCAGTTAATTCCTTCTGAAAGCCTCCCTTACTATTCTGGGTTCAGTAAATCTCTGTCAGGGCTCAACATCAAAAGCTGTAGATTCCTTAATTTTGAACCTGATATACCTTTATGGCTGAATGTATGTGTGCATGATATCTTCTCTCTAAACTGATTTTGAAAGTGTGTGGGTTCTTCTCTCTAGGCTTAGCCTTTTTTTTTTTGTTTTTCAACCTAACAATCCCTTGATCTTTTTGGACTCATACAATCATACTCTTTTCTAGGAGAGATAGAAGTGAATCTGTGAACATTTGCTGTTCATCTCCACAAACTGACAAGATGGTACATTTTAAGGAGTGTTTTTTCATATTATAGGTTCATAGGTAGGTACTAGGCTATTGGCCCTAGGGCCTATATAAGCCTAGCCAAAAAGGTACCCTGGCTTTCGCCACCCAAGAAAATTATTTTCCTGTGTCCCTGTCAAGCAGAGCAAAAGAAGTGATCCCCGGGGTGAATTTCCTATTTCCCATCCAATCATCAAGATTTTTCTTGAAAAGTGCTAATGCAGAGCTCTGTTTGACATAGATAGGTAGTTTGTTCCAGAGTATGGTAAGTATCTGAGACAGGAATCTATCCCTCTAGCATTTTCTGTTTATTGTGGTGACAAGGTTTAGATCCCTAGAGTGTGTAAGCTCAGAGGGGGTGGAATTTCTTTAAGTAGAGCATGTCCAACAGCTCTGGGTTTGACATAGCTTTGTATGTTAGGCAGAGATCACCTCTGAGTAGCCGATATGCAATGGAGTAAAGCTGGAGCTTTTTGAGATGGTCTGCATAGGGCATCTGTTTGAGGCCAGAAATCCTCTTTGTAAGGTATTTCTGCGGCCTTTCCAGTTGCTGTAGATGTCTTGTGAGGTACATACCAAAAGGGGCATTGTACTCTATAATGGGTCTAATAATTGATGAATAGAGGGGAACAATGACCTCTTTTTTTCTGGATGAGAAACATTTTGTGATGAGGTGTGCCATGTAGAAGGATTTCCTGACCACTGTGGTGATGTGATTATCAAAGGAGAGACTACTGTCCACCTGTGTCCCAAGGTCTCTTATCACACTTTCAGTGTTAAGTAGACTACTGTCTATGTGGTAGTTCATGGGTACAGAGTTTTTACCAAAGGGAATGACAATGCACTTTTTGACATTGAGCTTGAGGCCATGGCTTTGACACCAGGCATCTGTCTCAGTGAGGCCCTTTTGTAGGATGTCCACATCGTTAGGAGTTTTGATTATGGCTCCTAGTTTGCAGTCATCTGTGAACTTAGTTAGCCAAAGACCTTCTGTATTAGCCTGTACTACAGAGAAGTAGATACCAAACAGGAGAGGACCCAGGACTGAACCCTGTGGTACTCCACTTGTCACTGGTCTGAAGTCAGAGTTGGAGTCTGCTACTTTCACAGTGTGAGTTCTGTCAGTAAGCCAGTTGGAAACCCATCTTGTGACATAGGGATTTATACCTAGTTTAGTGAGTTTATCTATAATTCCAGAGTGGGGGTGGTGTTGAAAGCCTTGGCGAGATCTAAATAGGCTGTGTGAACCACCTTACCCTCCTCTATTTCTTTGGTGACTGCTTCAAAGAAGTCTATCAGGTTTAGGAGACATGATCTGCCTTTTACGGACCCAAACTTTGTGGGGTCCAGAGTTTGGAGATTACCAATGTCTTTGTTTATGAGTTCCATGATGATACGGTCCATGGCCTTACAGACCGGGCTTGTCAGGCTAATGGGGAGGTAGTTCCTGGGGACTGTTATGGCTCCCCCTTTGTGGAGTGGGATTAACCGTCACAGTGCGCCATTCAATGGGCACAAAACCTGAGGTGAGGCTATGATTGAACGTGGTACTTAGGTGGGGTGCCTGTTCATTCTGTAGTTTGTGTAGAATGCAGCTGGGGATGTTGTCAGGTCCCATGGATGCTATGTTCTTGGCTTTGGAGAGTGAGGTTTTTACATGTGCAACCGTACATTCTTCCGGTATAGAGATGGGCCCTTTAGGGGGTGAGAGGGGGGGTAAAGTTAGCACTGAACCTATCTGCCAGGATGTTGGCAATATCAGTTGGTTCTGTATATTTAGTGCCATTGTGCTGTAACTCAGGGCAGATCTGAGTGCTGCCATTGAGCTTCTTGACATAGCTATAGAATGCTTTGTGGTTGTCTTTAGAATCAGTGACAATTTTCTTTTCATAACTAGCTTTGGAGGATTTTATGAGGGATCTCAGCTTCTTACTGAGGCTGACCAGGGAGTTCCTCCAATCATGGGATTTTACTCTTTTCTGCAACAGTTTCTTTCTTCTGTTGTAGAGTTTGTTTATGGCAGAAGACTACCAGACTGGCTTCCTTTTTTTGGAGGATAGCATCTTGGTTCTGTTAGGGATAGCATGAACCATGCACTCGTGTAAGTGCTTATAAAGTGTATTTGTGTAGGATCCAGCAGTTGTACCTCTATTGTCCATCTGTATGGGTGTCGTGAAGTTTGCCACTTCTGTCTTAAGAAGCGTGAAGTTGGCTTTGGAGA
Source organism: Protopterus annectens (assembly GCF_019279795.1). Lineage (NCBI taxonomy): Eukaryota > Metazoa > Chordata > Ceratodontiformes > Protopteridae > Protopterus > Protopterus annectens. The sequence continues at coordinate 1,651,319,985 of NC_056741.1, read as the reverse complement.
AATTTTTTATGGTTGTTTCCCTAATGGGGGGTTGGGGTGGGGGAAGGATGTGGATGTCTAGGGTGATTAGCTTGTGGTCGGATCTGACCAATGAGGAATTGACCTCTGGTGTGGAACACCGGTCACCCATGTTGGTAATGACGAGGTCTAGGATATTGCTGCCCCTGTTGGGAGTGTGGATAAGTTGATCCAAGGCATTGGAATTTATGAATTCCAGAAAACCTTGAGCAAAAGATATTGTCTCCTTAAGGCATTAAAGTGAAGAAAATATTTCATTATTTTCATATCAAATGTGACACTGGGAACTACAGCAACAAGATAAACAATCTCTAAAAATGCAATTTGCATTTCCACTTGTGTGACTTTCATACTTTCATCTATACAGACTGCTACTGCTTTCTTTTTTGCAAAAAAACTGTAATTGTGTAAGTGTAACCATGCTGACTGACTAGTACAATCTGGAGTCCTTAGCCATCATTTTAAGACACCATATGCAGTTTCCCTGGTTGCAGTTTTTAGAGGTGTAACAGCCTTACCATTAATAGAGCAAAATCGAGCTATATTGCCTTATTTCTACACTAAAAAAGCATGCTTTATCATGGGTGTAGTCTACTCAGCTTTGAGCATTACTTCATTAGTTAACAATCTTTCTACTAGAATAATGGTATTTTTGACATCCTTAGGATCACTTGGAAACACTCACTTTCAAAAAGTGATAGACAAAGCACTTACATTTATAAATAGTTAATATTTCTGTTATTTTACCATTAGAATGTTGAGCCTAAGGGTTTAACTACAATTGAATTAAATGTTTCAGTTCTCAAAACTAAGACATTGTCATTTTATTAAAAGAAAATGCCCAGCTATTAACGTTCAGAACTTGTGTTCCGCAAGTAACATTAGCTTTGGCTGACAATGTTTAATCACTTTATCATGTCATCATAATCAATCTTTTCCATATCGATAAAAGCTTTAATAGCTCCCAAGTAAGCTGGGAAGAAAGAATCTTTGCCTAACCACTTCTGTCTCTCTCTCACTCTAGAAGGCATATCACTTAAATATTAATAGACATGCCTTAAGGTCAGTAAGCCTAAAAGTAATTTTCCATCATCGGTTTCTTGGGACAACCAGTTTTTTTGGCATTGCCATTCTTTTGAGAATGGAAAACATTCACTCATCTGTAGTAGCTATGGTACATAACAATTACACCACTATAGTTATTTGTTTCAAATGTTTTCAGGCAGGTAAAATGCCGGTGCACTCTATTCAACAAGACTCACAATAAAGGACTGTCTAATTACCACTGATAATAACTACAGGAATGCTTCTCTATAAATGAAGTCCACTGGCTCTAACAGTATAACTTATACAGATGCAATATACTACACAAAAAAGACTGCTTCATCTGTCAAAGTTGTCAATTAAATGCACTAAACAACATAGTTCAAATATATATACTCTCTCTCACACACAACGTTTTTAGAACCAAAATTTAAATGGTGAAATTTTTTTTTTATTAATTGGTGTGATTGCTAGCAAATTAGCTACAAGACAAAACCAACATAGTGCAGGTGGCAGATGTCTCAGAGTCCCACAAAACTCTGACTTCTGTTTGGCATTTACTTCTCAGATTTCCAGTGTATGAACTGCAAACTGGCAGTTATGAAATCCACTTTTGACAACTAAACTCTCAAGGAAGAGATTACACTAGTAATTATGTGGTATAGTAAAAATTGACTCAGATTGTTAGGGACCAGTAGAACATTGTTTGATAAGTTCCCTCTCCTTAGATCATCATGTGATGGGAAATGGAGTTGATCGTTCTCTCTCCTTCAATCATCATGTGACAATAGTAGCAAAGGAGTCCTTCTACATAAGTCAAATAAATGACAAGGGGATATCATCCTGATTTAATGAGGCTCTTGGTCCATTATATTCAGCAATTATTAGACCAGTTACTGAGTACAATACCCCTCTTCAGTATATACCTGACTAAACATATCAGATAGCTAGAATGACCCCAGAGGTTACTAAGAATATCATCAACTTAAGAACCCTAAACTAATAAGAAACACTTGAACCATTGTCCATTTATTCACTATCTTAAAGACTTCTGCGGTGAAATCTATGTTTTATCATCCATGCCAGTAGAGACCTAGTGGTCCTGTATCTCTTGTATCTCCACAAATCAAACAGTTCCACTAACACCAGAACTAGGATTTAAAGTTTTATGAGCAGATAAACAAATCTTGATGGAGAGAGAGAAAGATTCATCACACAGTATTTCCTTCACCTCTGGACCCCCCAAATATCAAGCAGTGTGACAGACTGTGATACATTGTGATAAAGTGTGTGACACTATGATATACTCTGATACACCATGATACACTCTGATACACCATGATACACTGTGCTCCATTCTGCTACACTGGGATGCACTGTGATGAGCTGTGGTACACTGTGATACACTATGATGCACTGTTATAGACCATGATACACAGTGATGCCCTGTTATACTCTGTGATGCATTATGAAACATTGTGTACACTGTGTTGGACTATGATGCACTGTGATACACAGGAATGATATACTGTGATGCAGTGTGATGAACTGTGATACACTTTGCTACACTGTGATAGACTGACACACTGACGCTGTGGTGCACTGTGATACTTGAGGATGCATCAGAGTGTGTCACATACTATCACAGAGTATACTAGTTGTTTGGTATATACTTCTCAGAAACTCAGGTCAAAACTAAATGATTGTGGCTGACCCAAGTTTGCAGACAACTGCAAACTAGGTGCAATCACTGACTCCCTAAATGTTAGTATACTCCAGGAGGGTTTCACACAGACTAATGACTGGAGTATTACTCACAGTCTCAAACTCAGTGTAGAGAAATGCAACATCATTCCCTTCAGCACAAAGTGTCTCTTCACACTATCAAATCAACAATACCCTAAGTACCCATGAAGTGTAAGGGACCTGGGATCGCAGGTTGACCGTGACCTTCAACCACTACATGTCTACTGTTGTAAGGAAAGCTTTCCACTTAGCTCACTTGATTAGTAATGGCATCGTCTTGAGAGCAAAAGAAGTCATAACCCCTCCTATACTCAACACTTATCTGGCCCATAATTGAGTATAATGCCCTATTCGGTATGTACCATACTAAGCACCTGGAGCAGATAGAGAGACCTCAGAGATTTCTAACAAAGACCATCAAGGGCCTCCAGCATGTACCTTACACAGACCATCTAAAGTCTCTGCTACTATATTCTGTAGCATATAGACTTCTTAGGGGAGACTTATGCCTGGCCTATAGAGCAACCCAACACCCAAACCTAATGAACTTACTGCCCATCCATAAATCAACTGGGTGTATGGCTACCCATTCCAGGGACTTAAATATGGCCTGTGACTTAAAATGGAGATGCTGGAGGGACAGATTTATCTCACATCGACTGCCATGTCTTTGGAACAAGCTACCAATTCATGTGAAATAGAGCATCTCTATGACACTACTCAAGAGGATGAGTGGATGGGTCTCTGTAAATTCTTACCAGGGATAGTGCCTACAATCCTCCTAAACATGGACAGTCATCACCAAGTGCAATCTTGGGTATTGACTAGTACTTCTACAGCATTACATTGGGTTGAAACAGTGAGGTTTAAAATTACCTCCTGGTCAATAGCCTAGTAATCTCCTATGATCCTATGGCACATTGTGTATACTGTAATGCACTTTGATTCACTGGGGTGAACAGTGATACACTGCAATCCACTGTGATGCACTGAGATACATTGTGATACACTATGATGCACTGTGATGTGCTGTCATACATTTTGATGCACTATGATACATTGTGACACTGATACACTGCAATGCACAGTGATGCACTCTGATACAGTGTGATACACTGATACACTGACACACTGTGGTACACTGTGATGCACAGTGATACACTGATGCACTGTTATGCAGTCTGATACACTGTGATACACTGTCATACACTGTGATGCAGTTGAATGCACTGTTATACACTATCCTTCTTCAAATGAGACCTAGATGACTAAATGGGGATTCATAAATTTGCCTCTTGCTTGACTGGACTGGCCCTTCTTGAGAGATGTGGCAAGGTGGAAAAGCTGGTACTGGAAAGGCATAAATTGTCACAAGGCTCAAGTGTTTTGAATTTTCTATGATTATAAAGCTAGCGTTCTGCTTCTTAGCTAATGTTTAGAAAAGCTGAGAGCAAAGATCAATAGTCTACTCTTCTGGCTCAACAAAATATTTCAGTTCCTCTCAATCCAGCAAGAGCTGCTATAGGAAATAGCATCATCCTTGCCCAGCAAAATGAACAGCACTACCTTATTTCTTCAAAGACTAAGTGGAGTCCAGTACAGGCCAGGTCAAGCCTCTTCTCCTCGGTTTCTGAACACCCACTCCCATTTCACTTCAAAATAATTTACAGCCACTTAAAACTATGACCTAAGAAACCAAGACAGATCTGGCACCTGCTTACAACCCCCTTTTTACAAACTAGAGTCTATTACCTACTGTTTTTCTGTACTGCTTCTATTTACCATTCTGTACAATACTGTACTGCTTCTGTCTACTGTACTGTACTTCTATGTACTGTACAGTGCATTACTGCTTTTCTGTACTGTTCTCTACTGTAGAGTACTGGGCTGTACTGGCTGCACTGCTTTTCTGCACTGTACTGTACGTTACTGCTTCTCTGTACTGCATTACACTGCTTGTCTGCACTGTACTGACAGTAATACTGCTCTATACTGTACTATACTGTATTGCTTCTCTGTAATCTACAACAGTGTTCTTTGTACTGTGATGACTCTGTGTACTGTACTCTACTGCCTATGCTGCTTCTCTGTACATTACTGTACTCCTTTTTTGCACTGTATTTTACAGGACTGCTTCTCTGTACTGCACTGACTGTACTGCTTCTATGTACTGCACTGACTGTACTGCTTCTCTGTACTCTACTGTGCTGCATTGCTTCTCCTTAGTGTACAGTACTGCTTCTCTGTATTGTATTGGTTGTGCTGTAATGTACTGCTTCTATGCACTGTACTAGTTCTCTCTACTGTACTGCTCTTCTGTACTGTACTGTACTGCATCTCTGTATTGTACTGTATTGGATGTACTGTTTACCTCTACTGTGCTGTACTGTACTTTACTGCTTCTCTGTATTGCACTGTACTGCCTATGTACTGCATCATATTGTTTTGCTTCTCTGTACTGTACTGCTTCAATGTACTGTACTAACGGTACTGTTTGTCTGAACAGTTCTGTTCTGCACTGCTTCTTTGCTCTGCACTCTACCATCTCATTTTTCTGTACTGAACTATACTCTACTCCTTCTCTCTAATGTACTAGACTGTACTACTTCTCTGTACTGCACTTTATTGTACTAGCTGTACTACTTCTCTGTACTGTTTCTACAAGCTGTACTGACTTTGCTTCTATCTACTGTATTGAGTTCTGTACTGCCTCTTTGTATGTAATGGATTGTACTGTTTGTATGATACTGTACTGTTTCTCTGCATTGTACTGTACTGCTTCTCTGCAGTGCATGGTACTGTACTGCACTACTCTGTACTGTACTTTACTGGCTGTACTGTATTGTCCTGCTATGCACTGTATTGTACTGATTATCTGTACTGTACTGCTATGCTGTACTTCACTACACTGAGCTGACTGTACTGCTTATCTGTACTGTATTGCTTCTCTGTACTGTACTGTTTCTGCGCACTGTACTGTATTGCTTCTCTGCACTGCACTGTATTGACTAACACTTCTCTACACTGTACTATACTACTTCTCTGTACTGTACTGACTGTACTGCTTCTCTGTACAGTACTGTACTATACTAGCTCTCCGCACTGCACTTTACTATACTGTACTGATTGCTTCTCTGTACTGTACTGCTTCTCTATACTAGTTCTCTGCACTGCACTTTACTATACAGTACTGCTTCCCTGTACTATACTGCTTTTCTACTGTACTTCACTTTACTATACTCTACTGCTTCTCTGTGCTACTATGTACAGCTTTTATGCACTGTACTGTACTGCCTTACTGCTTCTCTGCCCTGCACTTTACTGTACTGCTTCTCTAAACTCTACTGTGCTTCTCTGTACTGTACAGTGCATTACTGATTCTCTGTACTGTTCTGTATTGTATAGCTTCTCTGTTCTCTCCTTTGCTTACTGTGCTGGCTGTACTGCTTTGCACTGTACTGTATTGTACAGCTTGTCTGCAATTTACGGTACTGACAGTAATGCTTCTCTATACTATACTGTACTGCTTCTCTACAATGTACAGTACTGCTTCGTTGTACTGTACTATGAGGATTCACTGTACTGTACTGGCTATACTGCTTCTCTGTACTGCAGTGTACTGACTGCTCTGTACTGCCTCTTTGCACTGAACTGACTGTGCTGTTTTTGTGTACGGGACTGTAGAGTACTGTTTCTTTGCACTTTACTGTACTACCTCTGTTCTGTACAGTACTGTACTCCTCTGCACTGTACTATACTTTACAGCACTGCTTCTCTGTACTGCACTGGCTCTGTTTTTCTGTACAGGATTGTACAGTACTGCTTCTCTGCACTGTACTTTGCTGTACTACTTGTCTGTTCTATACAGTACTGTACTCCTCTGCACTCTACTGTACATTACAGCATTGCTTCTCTGTACTGCACTGACTGTACTGCTTCTCTCTACTCTACTGTACTGCACTGTTTCTCCTTAGTGTACAGTACTAGCCGTACTGTAATGTACTTCTTCTATGTACTGTTCTGTACTGGTTCTCTCTACTATACTGCTTTTCTTTTCTGTACTGTACTGTTTTTCTACACTGTATGGCCTCTCTGAGTATTGTACTGTACTGGATGTACTGTTTCTTTGTATTATAATGCCTCTGTGTACTGTACTGTTTCTGCATACTGTACTGTACTATACCGTATTGCTTCTCTGTACTGTATTGCTTCTCTTACTGTATTCTATGGCTTCTCTGTACTGTACTTTAATGCTTCAATGTACTGTACTGACTTCTGTACTGCCTCTTTGTACTGAACTGACTGTGCCATTTCTCTGCATGGCACTTTACTGTACTGACTGTACTAGTATTCTGTACTGATCTGTGCTGCTTCCCTGCTCTGTGCTGTACCATTCTGTTTCTATGCACTGTACTATAATGTACTCCTTTTCTCTAATTTATTTAACAGTTGTCTTTGTGACATGGCCAAGAGCACCAGGACGAAACCCACACAAATGCAGGAAGGACATGCAGACTCCGCACAGAAGGCACCCCAGCTGAGAATCAAACCAAAGATCCTCTTGCTGTGAGGTGACAATGCTACCACTGCACCACTGCACTGTCCTCGTATCTGTACTAGACTGTACTGCTTCTCTGTATTGTACTGTACAGTACTGCTCTGTTCTATTCTGTACTGCTTCTCTGCACTATATGGCACTTTACTGCACTGCTTCTCTGTACTGTACTTTACAGGCTGCATGGCTTCTATGCACTCTACTGTACTGCTCTGTACTGTACACTAGTGGACTGCTTCTCTGCACTGTACTGACTGTGCTGCTTCTCTGTACAGTACTGTACTATACTAGTTCTCTGCTCTGCACTTTACCATACTGTACTGCTTCACTGTACTATTTCTATGTACTATACTGGCTGCCCTGCCTCTCTGTACTACACTGTAGAGCTTCTCTGTACAGTACTGTACTATACTGCTTCTATGCACTGCACTTTACTGCTTCTCTGAACTCTACTGCACTGTTTCTACTGTACTGTACTTTTCTGTACTGCACAGTTCATTACTGCTACTCTCTACTGTTCTGTATAGCTTCTCTGTTCTCTACTGTACTGGCTGTACTGCTTCTCTGTACTGTACTGTAATTAACTGCTTTTCTGTACTTATACTGCTTCTCTGTTCTGTACCTTACTGTAATGCTTCACTATTCTGTACTGTACTGGCTTTTCTGCGCTCTGCACTGTGCTGTTTCTCTGTACAGTTATGTTCTGTACTGCTTCTCTGCTGTGCACTCTACCATACTGTTACTCTGTACTGTACTATATTGTACTCCTCTCCAATATACTGTACTGCTTCTTTATTCTGTACTGTATTGCACTAGCTGTACCGCTTCTCTAAACTTACTCCTCTGTACTATACTATACTGAAAGTTCTGTACTGCCTATTTGTACTGAATGGACTGAGCTGTTTCTCTGTCAGGTACTGTACAGTGCTGTTTCTCTGTATTGTACTGTACTGTACTGCTTCTCTGTACTGTACTTTATTGGCTGTACTATATTGTACTCCTTCTATGCACTGTACTGGTTTTCTGTACTGTGCTCTGCTTTGCTGCACTGTACTGTACTATACTGAGCTGACTGTACTTATCTGTACCTATTGAACTGTACTTTATTGCTTCTCTCTATTGTACTGTATTGGTTGTACTCTTTGTATTGCACTCCTCTGTACTGTGCTGGGTTATACTGCTTTTCTTACTGTACTGTGTTGCACCTGCATACTGTATTGCTTCGCTGCACTGTACTATACTGACTGAATTGCTTCTCTGCACTCTACTCTCTCTCTATACTACACTGTACAGCTTATCTGCCATGTACTGACTGTACTGCTCCTCTGTACAGTACTGTGCTATACTAGTTCTCTTTTCTACACTTTACTATACTGTACTGCTTCTCTGTACTGTAGTGTACTGCTTCTTTCTATTGGGATTTCTCTGCTGTTATCTCTTGACTTCCTACTTTCCTCCACTCTTTCCTGTCTACTCCTCTAAATTAGTAGCACCTATAAACTATCTGTACTACTTAGGCACCTATAAGCTATCTGTACTACATGGCTATGAATATATCCTGAAGGTAGCATTCCTATCATTTCTTTATACTTCCTCCTTTTTCTACTGTTACTGTTTAACCCCTTGGAAATAGTAATTGTCTGGAGTATACTAGAATAACTGAGGATATGCATGTATCTTAACAATGTCTTGGGGTTGCCCTAGATATTCATACTGTAAAATGATCTGTATGTGTATTATGTATTAATGTAATGTGTCTCATAGTCTTCCCATAATTTAAATTGTAATACCTTTCTTGTATATTGTAAACATTTTTGTTTGGTTGTGGTTTATATGTGGAGCTTTTCTCCCTGGGCCTCTACTGAAAATGGAAATATCTCCAGCTGGACCAGCCCAGTCAACAAATGTAAAATAAATAAAATAAATAAATAAATGTACTTCACTTCTCTGGACTGTACAGTAGTGTACTGTACTGCTTCTCTGTACTACACTGTACAGATTTTCAGTACTGTACTGATTGTACTACTTTTCTATACAGTACTGTACTATACAGCTTCTATGCACTGCACTTCACTGTACTGCTTCTCTGAACTCTGCTGCACTGTTCCTATCTACTGTACTTCTCTGTACTATACAGTGCATTACTGCTTTTCTATACTGTTCTGTACTCTATAGCTACTCTGTTCTATACTGTACTGTGCTGTACTGGCTGTACTGCTTCTCTGCAATGTACTTTACTGTAACACTTCACTGTTCTGTATTTTACTGGATTTACTGCTCTCTGTACTGTACTGCTTCTCTGTGCAGTTATGTTCTGTACTGTTTTCTGCTCTGTGCTCTACCATACTATTTGTCTGTACTGTAATATATTGTACCCCTCACTAATGTACTGTACTGCTTCTCTGTACTGTACTGTATTGTACTAGCTGTACTGCTTCTCTGTAGTGTACTCTATTGCTTCTCTGTACTGTACTGTTCTAAACTGTACTGAATGTACTTGTGTACTGTACTGACAGTTCTGCACTGCTTCTTTGTACTGAATGGACTGGAATGTTTCTCTGTATGGTACTGTACAGTACTGCTTCTCTGCATTCTACTGTACTGCTTCTCTGCACTGTACAGTACTGTACTGAACTGCTTCTCTGTACTGTACTTTACTGGCTGTACTGTATTGTACTGCTTCTATGCACTGTACTGTACTGCTTCACTGCAGTGTACTGTACTGTACTATACTGAGCTGTCTGTACTGCTTCTTTGTACTGTATTGTACTGGAATATACTGCTTCTCTTACTGCACTGTGCTGCTTCTGCATACTATACTGTATTGCTTCTCTGCACTGTACTGTACTCACTGTATCACTTCTCTGCACTGTAGCATCCTGCATCTCCTGTAGTACACTGTACAGCTTCTCTGTACTGTACTGACCTTACTGATTCTCTGTACAGTACTGTACTATACTAGTTCTCTGCACCACACTTTACTGCTCTGTACTGTACTGCTTCTCTCTACTTCACTTCACTTTACTGTATTGCTTCTCTGTACTATACTGGCTGCACTGCTTCTCTGTACTACACTGAACAGCTTTTCTGTACTGTACTGGCTGTACTGCTTCTCTGCCCTGCACTTTACTGTACTGCTTCTCTGAACTCTACTGTACTGTTTCTCTACTGTACTTCTCTGTATTGTACAGTGCATTACTGTTTCTCTGTACGGTTCTGTACTGTATAGCTTCTCTGTTTTCTACTTTACTGTACTGTGCTGTACTGCTTCTTTGCACTATATTGTACTTAACTGCTTCTCTGTACTGTACTGTATTGTACTGTTTGTCTACACTGTACTGTACGGATGGTACTGTGATGATTCTCTGTACTATACTGCCTGTACATCTCTGTACTATACTGTACTGCTTCTCTGTACTGCAGTGTACTGACTCTTCTGTACTGCCCTTTGTACTGAATTGATTGTGCTGTTTTTCTGCCCTGGAGTTACTGTACTTTACAGCACTGCTTCTCTGTACTGCACTAACTGTAATGCTTCTCTGTACTCTAATGTGCTGCACTGCTTCTTTGTGTACAGTACTGCTTCTCTGTACTGTACAGGTTGGACTGTAATGTGCTGCTTCTATGCACTGTCCTGTACTGGTTCTCTCTACTGTACTGTACTGCTTCTCTTTTCTGTATTGTACTGCTTCTCTCTATTATATTTTTCTTCTGTATTGTACTATATTTGTACTGTTTACCTCTACTGTGCTGTACTGTATTGCTCTGTACTATACTGCTTCTCTGTATTGCACTGTACTGCCTTTGTGTACTGTACCATACTGTATTGCTTCTCTGTACTGTACTGACTGTATTACTTCTCTGTACTGTACTCTATGGGTTCTGTGTACTGTACTGCCACAATACACTGCACTGACAGTACTGCTTCTCTGTACAGTTCTATTCTGCACTGCTTCTCTGCATTCTACCATACTGTTTATCTGTACTGTACTATACTGTACTCCTATCTAATGTACAGTACTATACTGTACTTCTTCTCTATACTGTACAGTACTGTACTCTACTGCTTCTCTGTATTGTACTGTTTCTCTAAACTGTATCCCGTACTGTACTGAGTTGTGTACTGCCTCTTTGTATGGAATGACTTGCACTGTTTTTCTGTACAGTACTGTACAGTGCTACTTCTCTGCATTGAACTGTACTGCTTTTGTGCATTGTACAGTAGTCTACTTCAGTGCTTTGTACTGTACTTTATTTGCTGTACTGTATTGTACTGCTATGCACTGTACTGGTTCTCTGTACTGTGCTGCTTCGCTATATTGTACTGTACTGCTTATCTGTACTGTATTGAACTGTACTGTATTGCTTCTCTATTGTGCTGTGCTGGCTGTACTATTTTCTGTACTGTTTGTACTGTACTGTGCTGGACTATACTGCTTCTCTGAACTGTTTCTGTACTACACTCACTGCTTCTATGTACTGTACTGTATTGTACTAGCTGTACTACTTCATACTGTACTGCTTCTCCAAACTGTACTGACTGTACTTCTTCTCTGTACTGTAAGTTCTACACTGCCTCTGTATGAAACTGATTGTACTGTTTCTCTGTACGGTATGGCACAGTACAGCTCTGCATTGTACTGCTTCTCTGTTTTGAATTGTACAGTTCTGCTTCTCTACACTGTACAGTACTGTACTGCACTGCTTCTCTGTACTGTACTTGCTGTACTGCATTTTACTGCTTCTATGCACTGTACTGGTTCTCTGTACTGTACTGCTTCTCTGCACTGTACTGCACTATACTATGCTTAGCTGACTGTACTACTCATCTATACTGTACAGAACTACTGTATTGTTTCTCTAATGTACTGTACTAGCTGTACACTTTGTACTGTACTGCTTCTCTGTATGGTACTGGACTATACTGCTTCTCTGTACTGTACTGAACTATACTGCTTCTCTGTACTGTACCTCTTCTGCATACTGTACTATATTGCTTCTCTGCACTGTATTGTACTATCACTTCTCTACATTGTACTGCATTGCTTCTCTGTATTATACTGTACAGCTTAGTACTGTACTGACTGTACTATACTAGTTCTCTGCACTGCACTTTACTATACTATACTGCTTCTGTCTACTGTACTTCACTTCACAGGAATATACTGTAGTGTACTGTATTATTCTGTATTATACTGGCTGCACTGCTTCTCTGTACTACACTGTACAGCTTTTACGCAATGTACTCTACTGGTTGTACTATTCTCTGTGTAGTACTGTACTGTTTCTCTGCACTGCACTTGACTGTACTGAACTGATTCTCTGAACTCTACTGTACTATTTCTCTGTACTGCACTTTTATGTACTGTACAATGCATTACTACTTCTCTGTACTGTTCTCTACTGTACAGATCTGTTGTCTACTGTACTGCGCTGTACTGGCTGTATTGCTTCTCTGCACTGTACTGTATTGTACTGCTTGTTTGCACTGTACTGTAGGTAATGCTTCTCTATACTATACTGTACTGCATCTCTGTAATGTACAGTACTGCTTATGCACTGTACTATGATGATTCTCTGTACTGTACTGGCTGTACTGCCTTTCTGTACTATGCCTCACTGTTACCCTGTACTGCACTGTACTGATTATTCTGTGCTGCTTCTCTGTTTTGAATTGTACAGTTCTGCTTCTCTACACTGTACAGTACTGTACTGCACTGCTTCTCTGTACTGTACTTGCTGTACTGCATTTTACTGCTTCTATGCACTGTACTGGTTCTCTGTACTGTACTGCTTCTCTGCACTGTACTGCACTATACTATGCTTAGCTGACTGTACTACTCATCTATACTGTACAGAACTACTGTATTGTTTCTCTAATGTACTGTACTAGCTGTACACTTTGTACTGTACTGCTTCTCTGTATGGTACTGGACTATACTGCTTCTCTGTACTGTACTGAACTATACTGCTTCTCTGTACTGTACCTCTTCTGCATACTGTACTATATTGCTTCTCTGCACTGTATTGTACTATCACTTCTCTACATTGTACTGCATTGCTTCTCTGTATTATACTGTACAGCTTAGTACTGTACTGACTGTACTATACTAGTTCTCTGCACTGCACTTTACTATACTATACTGCTTCTGTCTACTGTACTTCACTTCACAGGAATATACTGTAGTGTACTGTATTATTCTGTATTATACTGGCTGCACTGCTTCTCTGTACTACACTGTACAGCTTTTACGCAATGTACTCTACTGGTTGTACTATTCTCTGTGTAGTACTGTACTGTTTCTCTGCACTGCACTTGACTGTACTGAACTGATTCTCTGAACTCTACTGTACTATTTCTCTGTACTGCACTTTTATGTACTGTACAATGCATTACTACTTCTCTGTACTGTTCTCTACTGTACAGATCTGTTGTCTACTGTACTGCACTGTACTGGCTGTATTGCTTCTCTGCACTGTACTGTATTGTACTACTTGTTTGCACTGTACTGTAGGTAATGCTTCTATATACTATATTGTACTGTAGGTAATGCTTCTCTATACTATACTGTACTGCATCTCTGTAATGTACAGTACTGCTTAGGCACTGTACTATGATGATTCTCTGTACTGTACTGGCTGTACTGCCTTTCTGTACTATGCCTCACTGTTACCCTGTACTGCACTGTACTGATTATTCTGTGCTGCCTCTTTGTACTGAACTGACTTTCTGTACATGACTTACAGTACTGCTTCACTGCACTGTACTTTACTGTACTGCTTTTCTGTTCTGTACAGTACTGTACTCTTCTGCAATGTACTGTACTTTACTGCATTGCTTCTCTGTACTCTACTGTACTGCACTGCTTCTCAGTAATGTACAGTACTGCTTCTCTGTACTGTAATGTACTGCTCTATGCACTGTACTGGTTCTCTCTACTGTACTATACTGCTTCTCTGCACTGTAGTCTACCATACTGAACTGATTGTACTGCTTCTCTTTACTGTATTGCTTCCCTGTATTATACATTACTAGATGTATGTTTCCTTGTACTGTGCGGTACTGCTTCTCTGCATTGTACTGCACTGCGTCTGTGTACTGTACCAACTGTATTGCTTCTCTGTGCTATAGTTTACAACTTCAATGTACTGTACTGACTGTTCTCTACTGCCTCTTTGTACTGAACTGACCGTGCTCTTTCTCTGCAATGTACTCTACTGCTTCTCTGCACTGTACTGCTTCACTGTAATGTACTGACTGTTCTACTTCTCTGTACTGTTCTGTTCTGTATTGCTTCTCTGCTCTGTACTGTACCATACTGTTTCTCTGCACAATACTATACTATACTGTACTCCTCTCTAATCTACTGTACTGGTTTTCTGTACTGTACTGCTTCTCTAAACTGTACTGACTGTACTGCTTTGTACTGTATTATACTAACAGTTCTGTACTGCCTCTGCACTGAACAGACTGTATTGTTTCTCTGCACTGTACAGCTTTGTTCTGTACTGTACTGGCTGTACTGCTTCTCTGCACTGCACGTAACTGCCTGTCTGTACTGTACTGTATTATACTGCTTGTCTGCACTGTAATGTACTGACTGTAATCCTTTTATATATTATACTGTAGTACACTGTACAATACTGTACTGCTTCTCTGTAATGTACTCTACTGCTTTTTTGTACTGCAATGTGATAATTATACTGTACTTTTCTGTACTGTATTGGCTGTACTGCTTCTCTACTGCACTGTACTGCTTCTCTGTAGTATACTATACTAATCTGGCTGTACTGTAATGTGGTGCTTCTATGAACTACACTGTACAGTGTTCTGCTTGTCTTTTCTGTACTGTACTAACTAATGCTTCTCTGTACTATACTGTATTTTACTGTACTGTCTATGTAATGTACTGTGCTATGTACTATACTGTGATGGTTTGATGTACTGTACTGACTGTACTACCTCTGTGTATTGTACAGTACTGCTTCTCTGCATTGCACTGTACTGTACTGCACTGGCTCTCTGTACTGTACAGTCTGTACTGTACTGCTTCTATGCACTACACTATACTGGTTCTCTGTACTGTACTAATTCTCTGCACTGTACTATACTATACTGAGCTGACAGTTCTGCTTATCTGTACTGTATTGAACTGTACTGTATTGTTCCTTCCTATTGTACTGTACTGGATGTACTTTGTACTGTACTGTCATGCTTCTCTATACTGTACTGCTTCTGCATACTGTATTGTACTGTATTGCTTCTCTGCACTGTACTGTACTGACTATTGCTTCTCTGCACTGCACTGTCCTTCTCTATACTGCACTGTACAGTTTCTCAGTACTGTACTGCTCTGTACTGTACTGCACAGCTTCTCTGTACTGTACTGACTGTAGAGCTTATCTGTATTTTACTGACTGTACAGCTTCTCTGTACTGTACTGGCTGTACTGCTTCTCTGTACAGTACTGTACTTTTCTGTACTGTACAGTACTTTACTGCTCCTCTGTAATGTACAGCTTCTCTTCTCTACTTTACTGCACTGGCTATGCTGCTTCTCCACACTCTACTGTACTTAACTGTGTCTATGTACTGTACTGCATTGGCCTGCTTGTCTGCACTGTAATGCACTGACTGTAATCCTTATATACTATACTGTACTATACTGTACTGCTTCTTTGTACGGCAATGTGATGATTCTCTTACTGGACTGGCTTGTACAGCTTCTCTGTACTGTACTGGCTTGTACAACTTCTCTGCACTGTACTGGCTTGTACATCTTCTCTGCACTGCACTGTACTGACTGTACAGCTTCTCTGCAAAGTACTGACTGTACAGCTTCTCTGCACAGTGCTGTACCATATTGCTTCTCTGAACTGTACTGCTTCTCTCTACTGTACTGTACTGCACTGTACTTCTCTGTACTGCTCTGTATTTACAGCATCTGTGTTTTGTCTTGTACTGTACTGGCTGTACTGCTTCTCTGCACTGTCCTGTATTGTACTGCTTGTCTGCACTGTAATGTACTGATCTTAATCCTTTTATATACTCTACTATACTGTACTTTTCTGTACTGTACTGTTTGTACTGCAATGTGATGATTCTCTTACTGTACTTCATCTCTGTCCTTAACTGCTTCACTGTAGTGTACTGCATTATACTGGCTGTACTGTAATGTACTGCTATGCACTGTACTAGTTGTCTCTACTGTGCTGTGCTGCTTCTCTGCATTGTACTGTACCATACTCAACTGACTGTATTGCTTCTCTGTATTGTCCTGTACTGGCTGTACTGTTTCTTTGTACTGTGCTGTACTTCTCTGTATTGTATTGTATTGCTGTGTAGTGTCCTGTGCTATTTCTGCATACTGTACTGTACTTATTATTGCTTCTCTGTACTGTACTTTACAGTTTTAATGTATTGTACAGACTGTTTTGTACCACCTCTTTGTACTGTACTGACTACTTCTATGTACTGTCCTGCTTCTCTACTCTGCACTGTGCCGTACTATACAGTACTCTGTGCTGTACTGCTCTGTACTGTACCCATACTGTACTGCTTCTCTGTACTGCATTGTACTAGCTGTATCACTTCTCTGTACTGTACTCTACTGCTTCTCTGTACTGTACTGTCTCTCTAAACTGTACTGACTGCACTCCTTTGTACTTTACTAACAGTTCTGTACTGCCTCTTTGCACTGAACAGACTTTACTGTTTCCCTGGTACTATACAGTACTGTACAGCTTCTCTGTTCTGTACTGTACAGGCTGTACTGATTCTCTGCACTGTACTGTACTTAACTTCTTCTCTGTACTGTACTGTAGTGCACTTGTCTGCAGTATAATGGACTGACTGTAATCCTATTATATACTGTACTGTTTTTGCACTGCAGTGAGATGGATGATTCTCAATACTGTACTTCCTCTCTGCACTGTTCTGTACTGCTTCTCTGTAGAGTACTGTACTACACTGGGTGTATTGTAATGTACTGCTTCTATGCACTGTACTGTACTTAACTGCTTTGCTGTACTGTACTGTGTTGTTCTGCTAGTCTTTTCTGTACTAATGCTTCTCTATATTCTACTGAATTATACTGTACTGATTCTCTGTAATGTACTGTACTGCTTTGTACTGTTCTGTGATTGTACTGTGTTGGCTGTACTGCTTCTCTGTACTCTACTGTATTGCTTCTATTCATTGTACTGTACTGGTTCTCTACTGTACTGTACTGCCTCTCTGCATTGTACTGTACTGCTTCTTTGTAATGTACTGTACTGCTTTGTACTGCTCTGTAATGAGTGTACTGTGCTGGCTGTACTGCTTCTCTGTACTCTACTGTACTGCTTCTATTCATTGCACTGTACTGGTTCTCTACTGTACTGTAATGCTTCTCTGCATTGCACTGTACTATACTGAGCCAAATCTACTGCTTCTCTACTGTACTGCTCTGTATTGTACTGTACTGGATGTACTATTTCTTTGCATTGTACAGCTTCTATGCACTGTACTGTACTTAACTGCTTCTCTGTACTGTACTGTGTTGTTCTGCTAATCTTTTCTGTACTAATGCTTCTCTATATTCTACTGAATTATACTGTACTGATTCTCTGTAATGTACTGTACTGCTTTGTACTGTTCTGTGATTGTACTGTGTTGGCTGTACTGCTTCTCTGTACTCTACTGTATTGCTTCTATTCATTGTACTGTACTGGTTCTCTACTGTACTGTACTGCCTCTCTGCATTGTACTGTACTATACTGAGCCCAATCTACTACTTCTCTACTGTACTGCTCTGTATTGTACTGTACTGGATGTGCTATGTCTTTGCACTGTACTGCACGACTTCTCTGTAGTGTACTGCCTGCACTTCTTTTCTCTACTGTACTTATTTATACTGTACAGTATTGTTTCTCTGTGCTGTATTGTACTGTACAGCATCTCTGTACTGTATTGCAATGGCTGCACTGCTTCTCTGCACTGTACTGTACTTAATTGCCTCTATGTACAGTACTGTATTGTACTGTGTCTGCACTGTACTGACTAATGTTTCTCTATACTATGCTGTACTGCTTCTATGTACTGTATTGTGATTGTACTGTACTGATTCAATGTACTGTTCAGCACTGACTGTACTGTACCATACTGCTTCTCTGCATTGTACTGTACTACTGCTGTGTACTGCACTGCTTCAGTGTACTGTACTGCTCTTTACTACACTGTACTGCTTCTCTACAGTACTGTACTATCTACTGTACTGTCTTACTGGTCTGCACAGTATTGTACTGCTTCTCTATGCTGTACTGTACCACTTCTCTGTACTACACTGACTTACTGCTTCTCTGTAGTTCGCTGTGCAGCTTTTCAGTACAGTACTGACTGTACAGCTTATCAGTACAGTATACTGTACAGTACTGTTTGTACTGTATTGACTGTACTGCTTCTCTGTACTGTTCTGTACTGTACTGTACTGATTCTCTGTTCTTTACCGTACTGTACTGTTTTTCTGTACTGTATTATACTGTACTTCTCTGTACTATACTGACTAAAGATTCTCTGTAATGTACTGCCTATACTGCTTTTCTGTACAGTAATGTACCATACTGCTTTCTATTGTACTTAGCTGTACAGTATGGTATTGTACTGCTTGTCTGCACTATACTGTAGGGACTAATGTTTCTCTATTCTATAATGTAGTGCTCTGTAATGTACTGTACTGTACTGTATTGCACTGTGAAGTATCCTTTGTACTGTGCTGTACTGTATTGATTCACTATACTGTTCTGTACTGGCTGCACTGTTTCTTTGTACTGTACTATACTGATTCCCTGTACTGTACTGCTCTGAATTGTACTGCTCTGGGCTGTACTGACAGTACTGCCTCTCTGTACAGTACTGTGCAGCTTTTCTGTAATACACTGTACAGCTTATATGTACTGTACTGACTACACTGCTCTGTATAGTACTGTATTATACTATTTCTCAGCACTACACTTCACTATACTGTATTTCTCTATGTACTGTACTTCTCTGGGCTGTACAGTACTGTAATGCCTCTCTGTACTGTACTGCTTCTCTGTACTCTGCTGGCTGTACTGCTTCTCTGTACAGTACTGTACTGCTTCCCTGCACTGCACTTGGCTGCACCATGCTGCTTCTCTATTGTACTGACTGTACTGCTTCTCTTCACACTACTGTACTATACTGCCTCTCTGTACTACACTTTGCTATACCGTAATGCTGTTCTGTACTGTACTGCTTCTCTCTACTGTACTGCATTTCTTTTCTGGCCTGTACAGTACTGTACTGCTCTGTACTCTACTCTACTGCTCCTCTGTACTATACTGTACAGCGTCTATGCACTGTACTGGCTATACTGCATCACTGTACAGTACTATATTGCTTCTCTGCACTACACTTTACCATACTGCTTCTCTGTATTGTACTGCTTCTCTGTTGCACTGTACTTCTCTGTACTGTACAGTACTGTACTATACAGCTTCTCTGTACTGGACTGGCTGTACTGCCCTGCACTGTACTTAACTGGTTTTCTGTACTGTATTATATTGTACTTGTCTGTATTGTACTGACTTCATTATAGTATACTGTACTAAACTGTATTGCTTCTCTAATGTACTGTAATGCTTCTTTGTACTGTACTGGGATCACTCTGTATGGTTTTTCTGTGCTGCAGTGTACTATATTGCTTCTCTGTACTGCACTGCACTGACTGTACTGCTTCTCTGTAATACAGTGTACAGCTTGCTGCTCTGCACTGCACTTCACTATACCAATGTACTGCACTGCTCTGTACTAAACTGGCTGTAGTGCTTCTCTGTATTACACTATACTACTTGTCTGTACTGTACTGACTGTAAAGCTTCTATGTACTGCCTATGCTGTTTTTCCATACAGTAATGTACTTTACTACTTCTATCTACTGTACTGTACTTTTCTATACCGTACTGCTTCTCTGTTCTGTATTTTACTTTACAGCATCTATTTTCTCTGCGCTATACTATACTTAACTCCTTTGTACTGTACTGTATTATACTGCTTGCCTGCACTGTACTGACTAATGCTTGTTTATACTATACTGTACAATACTGTACTGCTTCTCTGTACTGTACTGACTTACTGCGCTGCTTTTCTGCAGTGCACTGTACTATACTGAAGTGTACTGTACTGACTTGCTTCTCTGTACTGCACTGTACTGCTTCTCTGTAGTGTACTGACTGCACTGCTTTTCTCTATTGTACTTCTCTGTACTGTACAATACTTTACTGATTCTCTGTTCTGTATTGTACAGTGTCTGTACTGTTTTGTACTGCACTAGCTGTACTGCATCTCTGCACAGTACTGTATTGTACTGCTTGTCTACAATATACTGGTTCACTGTATTGTTCTTTACTGGCTAAACTGTTTCTTTGTACTGTACTGTCCTATACTGCTTCCCTATATTATACTGTACTGGCTTTACTGTTTGTACTGTATTGCTCTGAACTGTACTGCTTCTCTGTATTGTGGTGACTGTACTGCCTCTCTGCACAGTACTGTACTGCTTTTCTGTAATACACTATACAACTTCTATATACTGTACTGACTGTACTGCTTCTCTGTACAGTACCTTATTATACTGCTTCTCTGCACTACACTTCATTATACTGTACTGCTTCTCTGTACTGTAGTGTATTTCTCTGGGCTGTACAGTACTGTAATGCTGCTCTGTACTGTACTGCTCTGTACTATACTGACTGTACTGCTTCTCTGTGCAGTACTGTACTGCTTCTCTGCACTGCACCATACTGCTTCTTGGTACTGGGCTGTATTGTACTGCTTCTCAACTGTACTGAACTGCACATTATTATTTCTCTGTATTGTACTGTACTTTCTGTACTGTTTGTATTGTACTTACTTTACTGTACTATATTGCTTCTCTGTATTGTACTCCACTGCTTCGGTGTACTGTACTGTCCTGTGCTGCTTCCCTGCACTGTACTTTACTGCACCATGCTGCTTCTCTGTATTCTACTGACTGTACTGCTCCTCTTCACACTACTGTACTATACTGCTTCTCTGATCTGCACTTCACAATACCATAATGTTTTTCTGTACTGTACTGCTTCTCTCTACTGTATTGTATTTATTTTCTGGACTTTACTGTACTGCTTCTCTGTACTATACTGTACACCTCTGTACTATACTGACTGTACAACTCTGTGCAGTACTGTACTGCTTCTCTGCACTGCACTTTATTGTACTATACTGCTTCTCTGAACTGCACTTCACGATACCGTAATGCTTCTCTGTACTGTACTACTTCTCTCTACTATACTGTATTTCTCTGTATTGTACAGTACTGTATTTGTCTGTACTGTATTGGCTGTACTGCTTCTCTGCACTGTGCTGTATTGTACTGCTTGCCTTACTGTGCTGACTAATGCTTCTCTATACTATACTGTACTGTTCTGTAGTGTACTGGCTGTACCGTACTGCTTATCTCTACTGTATTGCACTGTACTGCTTCTCTTTACTGTAGTGTACTATACTGAAGTGTAGAGTTCTTTACTGAATGTATTGCTTCTCTGTAGTGCACTGTACTGCTTCTTTGTAGTGTACTGACTGCACTGCTTCTCTGCACTGTAATGTACTGAACTGCTTCTCTGTACAGTACTGTATTGTACTGCTTGCCTGCACTGTATGGCTGTAATACTTCACTATTCTATACTGCACTATACTGTTTTGCTTCTTTGTAATGTAAAGTACTGTGTTGTATTGTGCTTATTGTACTGCTTTACTTACTGCTCTGTGCTGGCTGTACTGTTTCCTTGTACTATACTGCTCCCTGTATTGCACCGTACTGTCCATACTGTTTCTTTGTACTGTATTGAACTGTACTATACTGCTTCTCTGTATTGTACTGTACTGCTTCAGCATACTCTACTGTATTGCTTCTCTGCACTGCATTGCACTGACTGTATTGCTTCTCTGCACTCTACTGTAGTACTTCACTGTACTACACTTAGTCTCTTCTGTATTTACTGCACTGCTTCTCTGTACTGTATGGTACTGACTGTTCTGTACTGCCTCTTTGTACTGAATGTACTGTACTATTTCAATGTACAGTACTGCTTCCCTGCACAGTACTTTACTGTACTGCTTCTCAGTTCTGTACAGTACTGACTGTACTGCTCTGCACTGTACTGTACTTGCTTCACTCTGTACTGCACTGGCTATACTGCTTCTCTGTGCTGTATTGTACTTTTTCTGTACTGGCTCTTTGTACTGAATTGTGCTTTTTCCCTGCATGGTACTGCATGGTATTGCTTCTCTCCACTATACTGTACTGCTTCCCTGTTCTGTACAGTATTGTATTGCTTCTATTCACTGTACTGTGCTATATTGAACTGACTGTGCTGCTTTTCTCTACTGCACTAAACTGTACTGTACTGCTTCCTTGTATTGTACTGTAATGGTTGTACTGTTTCTTTGTACTGTACTGAACTGCTTCTCTGTACTGTTCTGACTGTAGTGCCTCTCTGCACAGTACTGTGCTGCTTCTCTGTAACACACTCTACACACTCTACAGCTTTTATGTACTGTACTGTACTGACTGTACTGCTTCTCTGTACAGTACTGCCTAAAAATATGCAAAAAAGAAGCTTGGCTCAGGCAAATTAGATCCAAAACCAGTTTATTGTAAGTGCTTTCATCCACTTCAATAAAATGAACTTCAAACAATTAAAAACTGACATTCCCCTCCTTATATAATCATTAAAAGTCACATGACTAATTAAGAACATTATAACACATCCCAACAATATAATATACTAAACATGTTTAAAACTAGAAAAAGTACATAAATTATCCAAGAAGTGCGCACAAACAGTCCTAACATTGTGTTTTTTGACTTAATTCATAAAACAATATACATATATATGCACACACATATTTCAGTGTGTTAAACTTTCCAACTTAAGCATACAGACTATGCAGCATTGGTCATTTAAACCTGGGAAACAATAAGCATTTAAATGCAATTGCCACCATAATTCTTTTTCCAATAATAATCCTAAGTTACCATCCCGATCATTCAACTTGACTTGGTCAATGTCCCTAAATTTGAAAGTATGTCCCGGATTTTCCTACACGTTTTTTGCTAAAGCATTATTCTCCTTTGCTTTTCTTATATTATAAACATGCTCTTTAGAAGCATCTTTTCTTTCTTGGTACCTGCCCTGGCTTCTGGGCGTCCCTGGCCTCAGACGAGTATCTGTTATCTTTACCCCCCTACTCTGCATGAAAGGACCTGCGTGGTCATAAAGGATCTTGTTACAAATCTACCTTCAAGCCACCCCAATGAGTGGTCATCCTATTCTGCTGACTCGGACTATAATGTTTCCTGTGTTAACCAGACAAGAAACTTTACCCCCCTACGCTGCATGAAAGGACCTGCATGGTCATAAAGGATCTTGTTACAAATCTACCTTCAAGCCATCCCAACGAGTGGTCATCCTATTCTGCTGACTCGAACTATAATTTTTCCTGTGTTAACCAGACAAGAAACTTTACCCCCCTACTCTGCATGAAAGGACCTGTGTGGTCATAAAGAATCTTGTTACAAATCTACCTTCAAGCCATCCCAGTGAGTGGTCATCCTATTCTGCTGACTCGGACTATAATTTTTCCTGTGTTAACCAGACAAGAAAGTATGTTTCCTCCCTGGTCCTATTTAAGTTTAGTCCGACCTTTCTAGGTATCTCTTACCTAGCTTGCTTGGAATTTTTAAGACACTGAGTCAGATAGCCAGCAGCCAGACCCATCCCTGTCCTTGTACCTGCCGTGTATTCCCCCTCCCTGACTCCTCTTTCGGAGTCACCTCTAACTACTAATTTTTCTAACTTAACCTGTATTCTGCCCTCTGCCCACTAGGGGGCACTGTCTGCCAGCTTTGATGCTATAGCCTTTCCTCCAGTCTACCTAATTTAATTGTACTAATTCCCTACCTGATTTTCTTTTTCTTGTCTTACTTCTTGCTTAGCTGCTAATCTGTTATCTCACTCCCTCTTGTATCTCCTCTCCATCCCACTGATAACTCTTCTCCATCCTCTTAGCCTTTCTTATATCCTTCTTTTTCCACTCTATCTCCATATTTTTCATCTCCTCTCCTTTGTCCTTTGTCACTTGAACTACTTAAGCCACTTTATACTTACCTGTGACTACTGCATTTGCCTCTGGATTTTCCTCCTCCTCACTGATTGACTCCGGGAAATCTTTTACTTACCTGCTCCACTCCTACCCCAGCCCTCCTTGCTCCCGTGTAATCTCTGTTTAACATAATCTTCCCCCTTTCCTTCTTATACCCTAACTTACTCTCCCCCTTTCCTCTCTCGCATCTTTGCTATACCCTCCACTGATACTTAACCCCTATTTTCTTTACTTTCTGTACAGTCTTACTTACTTAGTAGTTCCATCAAGCCTGCCTCTCTTCATACCTTTGTATGGTTCCTGCCCCTCCCCTATTAACCTGCCCTTGCCTCGTCTGCCTCCTCCCCCTCCCACCTCACATCCTGCCCCAAGGGCATATAGGGGAAAGCCCAGAGTGGCGCCATCTTTTCTTTC
Organism: Protopterus annectens; assembly: GCF_019279795.1. Taxonomy (NCBI): domain Eukaryota; kingdom Metazoa; phylum Chordata; order Ceratodontiformes; family Protopteridae; genus Protopterus; species Protopterus annectens. Next base: position 1,651,295,003 of record NC_056741.1, on the reverse strand, counting down.
TTGGTATCTGCCCTGGCTGCTGGGTGTCCCTGGCCTCAGATGAGTATCTGTTATGTAAGTAAGATGCCTGTATAACTAATGCTGTTTTTATCGAGCAGTAAACCAATGCTGTAGATTATTACATTTCTTTGTAGTAAACTGGTAACTTATTTATAGCACTAGTATAGTGTCTTTGATTAGTTATGTACTTAGCTTGCACCATACTGCTGTAGAGGTAGCCCATGCTGGCATTTGTAGACGTCCTGTTTTAAGACTAATGTTTTAAAAACTGTCACAAGAGTGAATGATTATTTACTGCCCGTCTGTTAGTCAGTGAGAAAGGTTAGTGGACTTACTAAACGGTGACTCAAATGAGCATTGCTTCCCATGTGGGCTCTTATCTCGCTGCTTCTAGGTGTTTTCAAATGCTACTCCACCTGTATTTGCTAACTTTACGCTACATATTTTAGCGCCCGTACAATTGAACAGTATTGTTAAAGCCTTTGTAATACTTAGTAGCGCAGTGTTTTATGCAGGCTTCAATGCTGCATTTATGCCTATGCACATTCTAAAGCAGTTATACCGTACTCATTTCTTCGGCGTTCCTATCTCAGCATCTTTACCCTTTTTTATAATCTGATGCTTACGCACACTCCATTGAGGTGAAATTAGACTCCTGATGGGAAATAGATTTACCTTACCCATATCATTTGTTAGAGTAGCTCTTCCAGCTCCTGGGTTAACCTGCCGAAAGTATGCTCCTTTGTAAGAGCACTTTATCCTTCTTTTAGGTTTCATCTATGTTTTTTTGCTCCGTTTCCAGCTCCTGGGGTAACCCGCCCTAAGTACGCTCTTCTGAAAGAGCCTTTTATCCTGGGGTATCCCGCCCAAAGTACGTTCTTTGATAAGAGCATTTTATCCTACTTTAAGGTTTCATTCACATTTTTTCTGGTAAGAGCTCTTTGGTACGAGCATTTTATCCTTCTTTAAGGTTTCATTCACATTTTCTCTGCTCCTTTTTCAGCTTCTGGGGTAACCCACCCTAAGTATGCTCTTCTGCAAGAGCGTTTTATCCTACTCTTAAGTTTCATTTGCAGTTTTAGGCTCCCGCACCTCCCTTTAAACTTAACTTTTTACTTTTTACCCCCCGATGTTGTAACCCGCCCTAAGTACACTCCTCTGCAAGAGGGTTTTATCCTACTCCTAGGTTGCATTTACAGTCTTAGGCTCCCACACCTCCCTACAAACCTATCCTTTTACTTTTCCCCTCCTGATGTTATAGGATAGAGGGCAAGGCTCAACCACATGTTGGTCTCCCTATTAAAGCTACTGGGACACTCGTCTGAACTGTGTACTTTCTTATGGGAGTGCTTTTAACTATAATCCTGCTAGCGTTCATGTTCATGTAAAGCTTAGCTCTCCTCTAACTACTTTTATTGTCAGAGTGACCTACTTAATCACCCAGATTGCGGATATTTTGTGCCCTTTCCTACTCTTAGTTGGTGCATGCATGTGTTAGACTGCTTTACTCCTATTTGGTCATCAAGTAGTCATTACCAACACTCTCCTGGACTCAAATGTGTCTTAGCAGCTGGCTAATGGCTGTTGACGACACACAAGCCAACTGATATTAGGTGTACTGTACTTGGTTAACCCCCGTGGGAATCGCATGCTTCGTGGCCGTCACCTGCAAACCACTTGATCAGAACTTATTTTATGAACTATCTTGCCCCTAGAAGTAGTTAATGTTATTTTATGAACCATTTTTAATTGTTTTGGGCTATTTACTAGAAGTTGTTCATGTTATTTTATGACCCGTTTCTAATGCTCTTTGGGCTATCTGCACAGTGTGCATTATATAGTCACTATATCAGTTTTCCTGCCAATACAAGGCAGGTCTGTTTATTTTTTACAAGTGTTATGCACAACCTACTGTGTCTAATGTGATTGTTGGACAGTCTGCAATTTTACATCTATTTTTTTTTTCCGGACAGAACTAAGCTGATATTGTTTCCATAGTGTTTACTTTTGTAATACTAAAGGGTATCTCTCCAACTGTCCCTATGATTGCTGAATTATGACTGCTATGCCTATGTCTTGGTATTCACCTGTTAATGCCTCATGATTGTGTACTGTGCCACCTTTAATATTGTTAAGTAGTGTCTGCTCTGTGTCCTCCTTGCTTGACTTAAAGATTCCGCTATCATTGTTCTTGTTGCCCTCACTCCTAATGTATATTGTATCTTTCTATTCTGCCTAGCTTTACCCCCTACTCTGCATGAAAGGACCTACATGGTCATAAAGGATCTTGTTACAAATCTACCTTCAAGCCATCCCAATGAGTGGTCATCCTATTCTGCTGACTCGGACTATAATTTTTCCTGTGTTAACCAGACAAGAAAGTATGTTTCCTCCCTGGTCCTAAACATTAAAGTGTATTAGTAATAGCTTCACTGTACCTACTATTTAAGCTTAGTCCAACCTTTCTAGGTATCTCTTACCTAGCTTGCTTGGAATTTTTAAGACACTGAGTCAGATAGCCAGCAGCCAGACCCATCCCTGTCCTTGTACCTGCCGTGTATTCCCCCTCCCTGACCCCTCATTCGGAGTCACCTCTAACTACTAATTTTTCTAACGTAACCTGTATTCTGCCCTCTGCCCACTAGGGGGCACTGTCTGCCAGCTTTGATGCTATAGCCTTTCCTCCAGTCTACCTAATTTAATTGTACTAATTCCCTACCTGATTTTCTTTTTCTTGTCTTACTTCTTGCTTAACTGCTAATCTCTTATCTCACTCCCTCTTGTATCTCCTCTCCATCCCACTAGTAATGCTTCTCCATCCTCTTAGCCTTTCTTTTTTCCTTCTTTTTCCACTCTGTCTCCATATTTTTCATCTCCTCTCATTTGTCCTTTGTCACTTGAACTACTTAAGCCACTTTATACTTACCTGTGACTACTGCATTTGCCTCTGGATTTTCCTCCTCCTCACTGATTGACTCCGGGAAATCTTTTACTTACCTGCTCCAACCCGCTCCGTTCGCCCTTCTGGCTCACTCCGCTCCCCTACCCTACCCCCAATTCCCACCCACCCCCACTGGTCCTAACTATATACTCCTATTACCACACCCCCTCACCATTCTTCCCCCTATCACAATCTCCTACCACTTTATAACCACACCCCCACCTCTACAACTTCCTACTTTACTTTCTCTCAGGTTTACTTCCACCCCCTTACCCTTCCACACCCTACCTTGTACTACTATATGGCATAGCTATATCTCTACAACCTCCTTTTACTTATTTTATTTACTCAAATCTCCCCCCAACCTACCACACTTAACATTTCACTCCTCCCTCCTCCTTACCTTATACTTCCATATTACTTTATACCTTCTTCCCTCATACCTCCATATTCAATCTTTCCCTCCACTGACTTATACCACTTATATTTACAACTTAATTTACCCAAAACACTAATCAATCTATATATACCTTCTTCTCCTAACTACATTTCTTGCAGCTCTTACTATACCTTATACACTAACCTCCTTTGAACATTTCTCTTTTCTAGAACACTTTCCCAACCAACAAACTCTCCCTACTCCCCTTAGACATACACTCCAACATAGTATTATAACCTGTACTTCTTCATACCTACTTCCAAAGTACCATAGATCAACCCATATAACCTACTTCCTTTTCAAACGATCCACTCTCAATATCTACACAATTCTAAAGTGTATTCAATATCCTCAAAAACACCCTCTATTAGCCGGTGATTATTCATACTAACCCCAGTCCCAATACTCATACACTCAATCTCCCAAATAACTCAGCAACACCCATCAGCACTACTCCAAATAGACCATCAAACTCCCTCCTGATAGCACACCTTAACATCCGTAGCATTAACAATAAAATTACATACCTTCATGCACTCTTACAAGTGTATTCCTTTGATATTCTCTGCATCACAGAGACATGGTTAAAACCCACTACCCTCGACCCGGAAATCATCCCTCCACAGTTCAATATCCTAAGAAATGACCGGAAAACCAAAAAAGGTGGTGGAGTAGTTATTTTGTACAAATCAGGACTCCAAGTTAGCACCTTTGACATGCACCTACCAACAGCTAATAATGCTGAAACCCTTACTGCCAAGCTTTAAATTAACAACTCCAAATCTATCTATGTTATTTGCATATATCTCCCTCCAGGAAATAATATTAATACACTTGAAAACATACTTAATCACCTCTCTACACACCTACCTCAGGAAGCTATTGTCCTAGGAGACTTTAATATAGACTGGATAACCTGCTCTTTGCCCAATCCTACCAATCACATCAATCTTCATGGTTTCTCTCAAATAATTACCACTCCTACCAGAATCCATAAACCAACTAATAAAGCAACCACCTTAGACTGGATCCTTCTCAATAGCCATCATAATACTTATAAACCAGGAACCCTTCCAGACGATATTAGTGACTACATGATAACCTATATTATTAAGCAAAAAACTCATTGTCCTAATTATAATAATGTTACAACCTTCCGCTCCAAAAAATTCTTCATTCCTCAGTCCTTCCAAAATGAACTCAAAGCATGTGATTGGTCTCCCATGTTACACCTTAAACTAAATAAAGCAGTGACCTACTTCAATACAAAATTCCTTCAAATCCTCAACTCCCATGCCCCACTTCGTTCCTTCCGCATAAGAACCAAAATTGCCCCCGGCTTACAAAACAAACTAGGCAAAAGATCCTCCTCAGAAATAAATTTTGGAACAAATGAAGAGCCTCTAAAAGTACATCAGATCATCTTTACTTCAAACAGTTGAGAAACGCCACCAAGAAAGACATTCTCAGAGACAAAAAAGACTATTATGTTCAACTCCTACAAACCCATAAAGAACAACCTCAAAAATTCTGGTCAGGCATTAACAAACTTCTTCAACCAGGACACTCTAAAACTCCTTCACCTTCTGGATTCAACCAAAATAACTCTGACCAGATTCCAGATGCTTTCAATAAATATTTTACTGAAGCCATTCTAACTCTTGCCAATTCTATACCAACAAGCACCTCTTCACCTCTAAACACCCCTAATACTACAACTCCTGCCTTTCACATACAACCTGTTCCTACATCCCTCATTTCCAAACTCCTCCAAAAACTTAAACCCTGCACCCCTTCTGCTGACTGCCTCCCAGCAAAATACCTGCAAATAGCAGCTAAAGCCATTGCCTACCCCATCTCCATCCTTATAAACAGAACAATTTCAGAAAGTAAAATCCCTTCCATATGGAAAGTATTCCACATCATCTCCCTACACAAAGGTGGTACATCTACTGAGCTCTCAAATTATAGGCCTATAGCCTTACTCTCACCAATTGCCAAAATAATGGAAAAATGCATACACAGACAACTACTTGACCACCTTATCCATAATAATATACTTGCCAATTGCCAACATGGCTTTAGACCATTCCATAGCACAACTACCGCTCTACTATCCTTTACTGACTCTATAAACAAAAATCGTAACAACAATACTTTTTCTTCTGCTCTATTTATTGTCCTTTCAAAGGCCTTCGACATGGTGAACCACAACTTACTCATTGAAATCCTAAAAGCCCAATCACTTGACTCACAATCACTACTATGGTTTAATTCCTATCTTGAAAACAGATAGCAGGCAGTCCTTTGTAATAATACCCTTTCTTCTTCCCTCCCTGTGAACATCGGAGTACCTCAAGGCTCCATTTTAGGTCCTCTTCTCTTTTCATTATTTATTAACAATCTACATATCAAAATTCCTCAAGCCACTTGCATTCAATATGCTGATGGCTCAACATTAATTTTTTCTGCCAAGTCCATAAACTCTCTCCAATCCCAGACCCAAACAGTATTAAACAGTGTTGAAAATTGGTTCATGCAACACTGCCTCCTTCTGAACCCTAAAAAAAAACTGCTACTCTTTGCTCCTACTCCTAAGTCACCTCTACCAAACTTCATACTAACCTCTAACAATGGCACAAATATAGTCCCTGACACCACAATCCATTTACTGGGAGTTACAATTGACAACACCCTTAGCTTTGATGACCATATTAACGCAACAATAAAAACTGTCAACAAAAAACTAGGCTCCCTCTATAGACTCAAACCCTTCCTTACCCCCCCAGTGAGAATTACTATTGCTCAGACCCACCTATCCTCTACCCTGTTCTATGCTTCTGCAATTTATACTAACCTTTCTAGAAAAAACATTACTAAACTTTCCACCTGTTATAATAATATAGCTAGATTTGCTACCAGCTCCCCCTATAGAACACACCACTGTCACAACCTCAAGCAACTGGGATGGCTACAACTGGATAATAAACTACTCTACCAGCAACTTGTGATCACCCAAAAAATCCTCTATCACCCTAATAATACCCCAATCCTTACTAATCTAATCACCCCCTACAAAATTCTCCCTACACTTTGCTCAGCTAACAAACTTCTAGTTTCTTCTGTCAAATCTAACAACAAAGCAGGGGACTCACTCTTCACCAACACAGTGGGAAAAAGCTGGAATCAACTCCCTAGTGAACTTTCTTCTCTTGCTTCCACTCAATTATACAAAAAGCATCTTAAAGAATATCTAAAAAATCATTGGCTTTGTCCCTGCTCCATCCCTGATTGATTAGACCCAATATACAATAATTACACCTGAACCAGGTTCCTATTGCTCTTTCCTCTCTTGCGTCTACTGCCATCTGATAAAAATTAACTTTAACTATCATCTGATAACTCACTGCTCTCTCCATAATATAACCCTCTGACCTCTAAACCTCTTTTCTACTCTCTTAACTCTTCTCTTCTCCACTGCTTTATATATAAAATATATATATATATTTTCTTGAATTCTTTTCTATGAGTATCTTATCCTCAAATTAAACAATGTGTTTTTAATTCATGTCATTTTTACTGTATATCGTAAACTTGTCTCTGCTAATGGTTGGAGCTTTTCTCCCTGGGCCTCTACTGAAAATGGACATATATCCAGTTAGACTAGCCCAGTCAACAAATGTAAATAAATAAATAAATGTTCATATATCCTTTCTCTCAGTTTGCATTTGGTCTTACCTATATAGAAGCCAGTGCACTCATTATATTTTCCCAGACAATATTTTTAGAATTGCAGTCATATTTACTATTAGCTGTAAAGAGTCTGTTAATGAAAAATGTCTTCCCTATGTCTATATATTTACAGTACGGACATGCTTCACACCTGAACATCCCTGTTATTTTCCTTGGTATACGTAATTCCCTGTCCAATATAGTTTTTAAATTAAAACCTTTTTTATATACTATACTTGGAGTCAATCCCAGCCTATTTCTACACTCTGTTTTCTAACAGGGTCACCCAATTTGTCTTCAAGATATTAGTCATTAGTTGGGCATCCATGTTAAAAGTGGTAATAAGGTTTAGTTCATATTTTTCTCTTTTATAATACAATTGGATTGTGTCCCAGTATTTATTGGTCTTGTATCTAAATCCTTGTCAGAGGGTCTTTTTCAATATGGGTAAAAAATGCCCATTCTCCCTTTTATTCTTCACTTCTATTAATTCTTCTATAAATACATTTGGGTACCCTTTCTCTGCACGGCACTTCGTTATACAGTACTGCTTCTTTGTACTCTACTTCTGTGGACTGTACAGTATTGTACTGCTTCTCTGTACTACACTGTACAGCTTCTCTCTATCCAAACTGTACAGTTTCTCTTACTGTACTGGTTGCACTGCTTCTCTGTACTGCACTTTACTGTAGCATACTGCTTCTCTGTACTGGACTGCTTGTCTGCACTACACTGCACGGACTGTAATGCTTTTCTATACTGTACTGTACTACTCTCTACTGTGTTGTACTGGCTGTACTGTACTGCTTCTCTGCAGTGCACTGTACTATACTGAATTGTAGAGTACTGCAATGACTGTATTGCTTCTTTGTACTGCACTGTACTGCTTCTATGCACTACACTGTACTGCTCTGTAGTATACTGACTGCACTGCTTTCCTCTACTTACTGTACTTCCCTGTACTGTACAATACTGTACAATACTGTACTGCTCTGTTGTGTATATACATCATGTCTGTACTATATTATACTGTACTCCTTCTCTGTACTGTACTGTATTGTACAGTTGCCTGCACTGTACTGATTGTAATGCTTCTCTGTACTATACTGTATTCCTTCTCTGTAATGTACTGTACTGCCTCTTTGTACTACACTGTGCTGTACTGGTTGTACTATTTCTTTGTATTTACTGTACTGTACAGCTTTTCTGTATTGTACTGTACTGTGTACTGTACTGCATACTGTACTGTATTGCTTCTCACTGTATTGAACTGACTATATTGCTTCTCTGCACTGTACTGCTTTTCTGTACTACACTGTACAACTTCTCTGTGCTGTTCTTATTGTAGTCATCTGTACAGTACTGCTTCTGTCTACTTAATGTACTTTGATCTGTACAGTACTCTACTTATCAGTACTGTACTGACTGTACTCAGTACTATACTGACTGTACTGCTTCTCTGTAGTACACTGTACAACTTCTCTGTACTGACTGTACAGCTTCTCTGTACTGTTTCTTTATTCTTTACTGTACATACTATTTCTCTATAATGTGGTGTACTGCTTTTCTGTACTGTACTATACTGCACTGCTCTGTACTAGCTGTACTGCTTCTCAGTACTGTAACTGCTTCTCTGAAATATACTGACTGTATTGCTTCACTCTACTGTACTGTACTGACTATTCTGCAGTGCCTCTTTGTACTGAACTTACTGTACTATTCCTCTGTACAGTACTGCTCTGCACAGTACTTTACTGTACTGAACTGGCTGTACTGCTTCTCTGTACTGTACAGTACTGCTTCAATATTCCTACTGCACTGGCTATACTGCTTCTCTCTACTGTACTGGATGTTCTATACTGGTTCGTTCTACTGAACTGACTGTGCTGTTTCTCGGTACAGTACTGTGCAGTTTTGCTTCTCTGAATTGTACTGTACTGCTCCTCTGTTCTGTACAGTACTGCTCTACACTGTACTGCACTGCTTCTCTGTACTTTACTGTACTGGCTGTATTGTACTGCTTGTATTCACTGTACTGTATTGGTTCTCTGTACTGTACTGGACTGTAGTGTACTGCTTGTAATCACTGTACTGTATTGGTTCTCTGTACTGTACTGGACTTGACTGTACTGCTTCTCTGTACTGTGCTACAATGAACTGACTGTACTGCTTATCTCTACTTACTAAACTGTACTGTGCTCCTTCCCTGTATTGTACTGTACTGGCTGTAATGTTTATTTGTACTGTACTGTTCTGTACTGTACTTCTCTGTACTGCACTGACTGTACAGCTTCTTTTGTACTGAACTGACTGTACTGCTTCTCTGCACTGCACTTTACTGTACCATACTGCTTCTCTAGTGTACTGTACTTACTGCACTGCTTCTCTGTACTGTACTTACTGTACTGCTTCTCTGTGCTGTACTGCTTCTATCTACTGTACTGTGCTTTTCTGGTCTGTACAGTACTGTACTGCTTGTCTGTTCTATACTGACTGTACTGCTTCCCTATAGTACACTGTACATCTTCTCTACTGTACTGTATAGCTTGCCTGCACAGTATTGTACTGATCCACACTGTACTTTACTGTATAGTATTATTCTGTACAGTACAGAGCTGTTCTGCTTCTCTGTTATGTACAGCTTCTCTGTGCTGTAGTTGCTGTACTGCTTCTCTGCACTGTACTTAACTGCTTCTCTGTACTGTACTGCATTGCATTGCTTGTCTGCACTGTACTTTACTAATGCTTTTATATACTATACTTTACTATACTGTACTGCTTCTCTGTACTGTACTATACTGATTCTTTGTATTGTACTTTACTGCTGTGTTCTGTACTGTGCTGCATAGCTTCTCTGTACTATACTGTACAGCTTTTCTGTATTTTACTGTATGGCTTCTATACACTGTACTGTCCTCGCTTTCTGTACTGCTTCTCTTTACTGTACCATACATAACCGTACCACTTCTCTGTACAGTTATGAACTGTACTGTATTGCTTCTCTGTATTGTACTCTACTGGCTGTGTTATTTCTTTGTAGTCTACTGTACTGCACTGAATTATTTTCTGTTTTGTACTGTACTTCTGTGTAAGGTACTGTGCTGCTTCTGCATAGTGTATTGTACTGCATTAATTCTTTGTACTGTACTGATTCTTTGTACTACACTGTATAGCTTCTCTACTGTACTGACAATGTAAAGCTTGTCTGTACAGTACTGTTCTATACACTGCTTCTCTGCATTTCACTTCATTATACCATACTTTGTACTGTACTGCATTGCTTCTCTCTTCTGTGCTCTTTCTTCTTTGGACTGTACTATACAGTACTACTTCTCTGAACTATACTGCTTGTACAACTTCTCTATACTACACTGCACAACTCTGTACTGTACTGACTGTACAGCTTCTCTATACAGTAATGTACTGCTCTGTACTGAACTTTACTGTACAATACTGCTCTGTACTGCACTGTACTGCTTCTCTCAACTGCACTGTACTTTGCTGTACCATACAACATTGTATAGTACTGTACTGAGTTTCTCTAAAGCTTCTCTGCTATATTGTACTAGCTGTACTGCTTCTCTGCATTGTACTGAATTGCTTTTTGGTACTGTACGCTACTTGTCTGCACTGTACTGTACTGATTATAATGCTTCTCTATACTATACTGTTCTATACTGTACTAATTCACTGTACTCTACAACTGCTCTTCGCTGTACTGTACTGACTGCACTACTGTTTCTCTGTACTGTACAATACTGCACTGCATCTTTAATATACTGTGCTACTTCTCTGATCTCTACTGACTGTAGTGCCTCTTTGTACTGTACTGACAGTATTGCTTCTCTGTACTGTCCTGCTTCTCTGTACTACACTGTACAGCTTTTCTACTGTACTGGCTGTACTCTACTGCTTCTATGCACTGTACTGGTTCTCTGTACTGTACCATATTGTACTGTTTCTCTGCACTGTACTGTATTATACTGAACTGACTTTACTCCTCTGTACTAAACTGAAGTCTACTGTATTGCTTCTCTGTATTGTACTTTACTGCTTCGGCCTTCTGAAATCTGCTGCTCCTGCTTATACTGTATGCTATACTGTACTACTTCTCTGATATCTACTGACTGTAGTGCCTCTTTGTACTGTACTGCTTTTCTGTACTGTACTATCCTGTGCTGCTTCATGGTACTGTACTGACTGTATTGCTTCTCTGTTCTGTACTTCTTTCCTGTATTGACTGTATAACTTCTCTCTACAGTACGGTACTGTATTGCTTTCCTGTACTGTACTGACTATTCCTTTTCTGCACTATAATGTACTTTTCTCTATTATATTGTACAGCTTTTCTTTACTGTACTGACTGCACTGTTCTTTGTACAGTACTGTATAATACTTCTTCTTTGCACTACACTTCACTATACTGTACTGCTTCTCTGTACTGTACTGCTTCTCCTTACTGTACTGTACTTCTCTGGATGGTACAGTGCTGTACTTCTCTCTACTGTACAGTGCTGTACTTCTCTCTACTGTACTGCTTCTCTGTGCTACTCTTACAGCTTCTCTGTACTTCACTGTACCATACTGCTTCTCTGTACTGTACTGCTTATCTGTACTGTACTGTACTTCTCTGTACTATACAGTACTGTCCTGCTTCTCTGTACTGTACTGGCTGTGCTGCTTCTCTGCACTGTAATGTACTTAACTGCTTCTCTGTACTGTACCATACTGTATTGTACTAGTCTGCACCGCACTGACTGTAATGCTTCTCTATATCATATTCTACTATACTGTAATACTTCTCTCTAATGTACTGTACTGCTTCTTTGTACTGTACTGTGATGATTCTGTGTGCTGTACTGGCTGTACTGCTGCTCTGTACTGTACTGCTTCTCTCCTGAAATGGCTATACAGCCTCTCTGTATTGTACTGCTTCACTTTACTGTACTAGTTCTCTTCACTGTAGTATACTGTACTGACTGCACTGACTACTTCTCTGTTCTGTACTGTACCATACTTTCTCTGTACTCTGCTATACTGTACTGCTTCTCTGTAATGTACTGACTGTACTGCTTCTTTGTACTGAACTGACTGTACTGCTTCTCTGCACTGCACTTTACTGTACCATACTGCTTCTCTAGTGTACTGTTTATTTGTACTGTACTGTTCTGTACTGTACTTCTCTGTCCTGCACTGACTGTACAGCTTCTTTGTACTGAACTGACTGTACTGCTTCTCTGCACTGCACTTTACTGTACCATACTGCTTCTCTAGTGTACTGTACTTACTGCACTGCTTCTCTGTACTGTACTTACTGTACTGCTTCTCTGTGCTGTACTGCTTCTATCTACTGTACTGTGCTTTTCTGGTCTGTACAGTACTGTACTGCTTGTCTGTTCTATACTGACTGTACTGCTTCCCTATAGTACACCGTACATCTTCTCTACTGTACTGTATAGCTTGCCTGCACAGTATTGTACTGCTCCACACTGTACTTTACTGTATAGTATTATTCTGTACAGTACAGAGCTGTTCTGCTTCTCTGTTATGTACAGCTTCTCTGTGCTGTAGTTGCTGTACTGCTTCTCTGCACTGTACTTAACTGCTTCTCTGTACTGTACTGCATTGCATTGCTTGTCTGCACTGTACTTTACTAATGCTTTTATATACTATACTTTACTATACTGTACTGCTTCTCTGTACTGTACTATACTGATTCTTTGTATTGTACTTTACTGCTGTGTTCTGTACTGTGCTGCGTAGCTTCTCTGTACTATACTGTACAGCTTTTCTGTATTTTACTGTATGGCTTCTATACACTGTACTGTCCTCGCTTTCTGTACTGCTTCTCTTTACTGTACTATACATAACCGTACCACTTCTCTGTACAGTTATGAACTGTACTGTATTGCTTCTCTGTATTGTACTCTACTGGCTGTGTTATTTCTTTGTAGTCTACTGTACTGCACTGAATTATTTTCTGTTTTGTACTGTACTTCTGTGTAAGGTACTGTGCTGCTTCTGCATAGTGTATTGTACTGCATTAATTCTTTGTACTGTACTGATTCTTTGTACTACACTGTATAGCTTCTCTACTGTACTGACAATGTAAAGCTTGTCTGTACAGTACTGTTCTATACACTGCTTCTCTGCATTTCACTTCATTATACCATACTTTGTACTGTACTGCATTGCTTCTCTCTTCTGTGCTCTTTCTTCTTTGGACTGTACTATACAGTACTACTTCTCTGAACTATACTGCTTGTACAACTTCTCTATACTACACTGCACAACTCTGTACTGTACTGACTGTACAGCTTCTCTATACAGTAATGTACTGCTCTGTACTGAACTTTACTGTACAATACTGCTCTGTACTGCACTGTACTTCTTCTCTCAACTGTACTGTACTTTGCTGTACCATACAACATTGTATAGTACTGTACTGAGTTTCTCTAAAGCTTCTCTACTATATTGTACTAGCTGTACTGCTTCTCTGCATTGTACTGAATTGCTTTTTGGTACTGTACGCTACTTGTCTGCACTGTACTGTACTGATTATAATGCTTCTCTATACTATACTGTTCTATACTGTACTAATTCACTGTACTCTACAACTGCTCTTCGCTGTACTGTACTGACTGCACTACTGTTTCTCTGTACTGTACAATACTGCACTGCATCTTTAATATACTGTGCTACTTCTCTGATCTCTACTGACTGTAGTGCCTCTTTGTACTGTACTGACAGTATTGCTTCTCTGTACTGTCCTGCTTCTCTGTACTACACTGTACAGCTTTTCTACTGTACTGGCTGTACTCTACTGCTTCTATGCACTGTACTGGTTCTCTGTACTGTACCATATTGTACTGTTTCTCTGCACTGTACTGTATTATACTGAACTGACTTTACTCCTCTGTACTAAACTGAAGTCTACTGTATTGCTTCTCTGTATTGTACTTTACTGCTTCGGCCTTCTGAAATCTGCTGCTCCTGCTTATACTGTATGCTATACTGTACTACTTCTCTGATCTCTACTGACTGTAGTGCCTCTTTGTACTGTACTGCTTTTCTGTACTGTACTATCCTGTGCTGCTTCATGGTACTGTACTGACTGTATTGCTTCTCTGTTCTGTACTTCTTTCCTGTATTGACTGTATAACTTCTCTCTACTGTCTCTCTACTGTATTGACTGTAGGGCTTCTCTACACTGTACTGCTCTGTACTGTACTCTGTACTGTACAGTACTGTGCTGCTTCTCTGTACTGTATAGCTTCTCTGTACTGCACTATACTTAACTGCTTCTCTATACTATATTGCACTGCTTGTCTGCACTGCACTTTACTAACTGTAATGCTTCTCTATACTATACTGTACTATACTGTACTGCTTCTCTAATGTGCTGTACTGCTTCTTTGTACTGTACTCTGATTCTATGTACTCTACTAAACTGTACTGCTTCTCTGCTCTGTTCTATACTGTGCAGTACTGTTAGTCCATACTGTGCTATACTGTATTGCTTCTCTGTAATGTACTGACTGTTCTGCTTCTTTGTACTCTACAGACTGTTCTGTACTGCCTCTTTGTACTGGACTTTATAGTTTCTCTGTACAGCAGTGTACAGTACTGCTTCTCTGCATTGTACTGTTCTGCTTCCCTGTACCGCCTGTCTGTACTGCTTCTCTACACTGTACTATACTATACTGTACTGCATGTCTCTGTAGTGTACTGCACTGTTCTGTTGTGTACTGTATTGCTCAGCATACTGTTTTGCTTCTCACTGTATTGGACTATATTGCTTCTCTGCACTGTACTGCGTATCTGTACTACACTGTACAGGATATTTGTACTGTTTTTACTGTAGTCCTCTGTACAGTACTGTACTGCTTCTGTCTTACTGGACTTTTCTGGTCTGTACAGTACTCTACTGCTTCTCAGTACTGTACTGTACTTCTTCTCTGTACTATACTGACTGTATGGCTTCTCTGTACTGTTTCTGTTTACTGCACTGTTTGGCTATAATGTACTGTACTGTTCTGCTTCTCTAATGTACTTTACTATACTGCACTGCTCTGTACTGTACTAGCTGTACTGATTCTCAGTACTATACTGTACTGCTCCTCTAAAATATACTAACTGTTCTGCTTTCCTCTACTGTACTGACTGTTCTGCACTGCCTCTTTGTACTGAATGTACTGTGCTATTTCTCTGTAAAGTACTGTACAGTACTGCTTCTCTGCACAGAACTTTTCTCTACTGCTTCTCTGTTCTGTATTGAACTGGCTGTACTGCTTCTCTGTACTGTAGTGCACTGCCTCTGTACTGTACTGCTTCAATCTTCTGTATTGTACTGGATATACTGCTTCTCTGTACTGTACTGGTTGTTCTGTACTGGCTCTTTCTACTGAACTGACAGTGCTGTTTCTCGGTACAGTACTGTACAGTATTGCTTCTCTGAACTGTAGTGTACTGCTTCTCTGCTCTGTACAGTACTGTACTGCTCTGCACTGTACTGCACTGCTTCTCTGTACTTTACTGCACTGGCTGTACTGTACTGCTTGTATTCACTGCACTGTATTGGTTCTTTGTACTTTACTGAACTGTACAGCTTTTCTACTGTATTGGCTGTACAGCTTCTCTGTACAGTACTGTACTGCTTCTCTGCACTCTACTGCTCTGTACTGTACTGGTTGTACTGCTTCTCCACACTGTACTGTACTTAACTGCTTCTCTGTACTGTATTGCACTGCTTGTCTGCCCTGTACTTTACTAAGGATAAAGTTTCTCTATGCTACATTGTACTGCTTCTCTGTAATGTACTGTACTTTGTACTGCACACTGATTCTCTGTACTCATAAAGTACTGATTTGTTCTGTACTGTACAGCACTGTTTATACTGTGCTATACTGTACTACTTCTCTGTAATGTACTGACTGTTCTGCTTCTTTGTACTGTACAGACTGTTCTGTAATGTCTCTTTGTACTGAACTGACTGTACAGTTTCTTTGTGCGGTACTGTACAGTACTGCTTCCCTGTACTGCCTGGCTGCACTGCTTCTCTATACTGTATTGCACTTCTCTGTAGTGTATTGTACTGGCTATACTGTACTTACTGCTTCTGTATACTGTACTGTACTATACTGCTTCTCTGTATTGTACTGTACTGCTTCTGGGTTCTGTACTGTGCTGCATCTGTGTACTGTACTATATGGCTTCTCTGTAGTATACTATACAGCTTCTCTGTACTTCATTGTACTGTACTGCTTCTATGCACTGTTCTGTACTCACTCCCTGTACTGTACTGCTTCTCTTTATTGTACTTAACTGTACCACTTAACTGTACCACATCTCTGTACTGTAATGAACTGTACTGTATTGCTTCTCTTTATTGTACTCTGCTTGTACTGTTTTTGTATTATACTGTACTGCACTGTACTATACTGCTTATCTGTACTGTACTGTTACTGTGTAAGGTACTGTGCTGCTTCTGCATAGTGTACTGTACTGCATTAATTCTTTGTACTGTGCTGATTATATTTATTTTCTGCACTCTACTGTAGTGATTCTCTGTACAACACTGTACAGCATCTAATGTACTGACTGTACTGCTTATAGTGCTGTTCTATACACTGCTTCTCTGCACTGCACTTCATTATACCATACTGCTTCTCTGTACTGCATTGCTTCTCTCTACTGTACTCTTTCATCTCTGGACTGTACAGTACTGTATTGCTCTGAACTGTACAGTGCTGCTTCTCTGTACTGTACTGCTTCTCTACTAAATTGACTGTACTGCTTCTTTGTACTACACTTTACAGCTTCTCGGTACTGCACTTTACTGTATCGTACTGCTTCTCTATACTGCACTGTACTGCTTCTCTCGACTGTACTGTACAGTCCAGTACTGAGTCTCTGTACTGTACAGCTTCTGTATACTATACTGTACTAGCTGTACTGCTTCTCTGCATTGTACTGTACATAACTGCTTCTCTGTATTGTACTGTATTTTACTGCTTGCCTGCATTGTAGTGTACTGACTAATGCTTCTCTATATTGTACTGCTTCACTGTTCTGTACAACTTCTCTTCACAGTACTGTACTGACTGTACTACTTCTCTGTATTGTCCTGTACTTTACTATACTGTACTGCTTCTCTGTACTGTACTGCTTCTCTACTAAATTGGCTGTACTGCTTCTCTGTACTACACTTTACAGCTTCTCGGTACTGCACTTTACTGTATCGTACTGCTTCTCTATACTGCACTGTACTGCTTCTCTCGACTGTACTGTACAGTCCTGTACTGAGTCTCTGTACTGTACAGCTTCTCTATACTATACTCTACTAGCTGTACTGCTTCTCTGCATTGTACGTGTACATAACTGCTTTTCTGTATTGTACTGTATTTTACTGCTT
Organism: Protopterus annectens; assembly: GCF_019279795.1. Taxonomy (NCBI): domain Eukaryota; kingdom Metazoa; phylum Chordata; order Ceratodontiformes; family Protopteridae; genus Protopterus; species Protopterus annectens. The sequence goes on along the minus strand of NC_056741.1, from coordinate 1,651,277,477 downwards.
GCCTGCATTGTAGTGTACTGACTAATGCTTCTCTATATTGTACTGCTTCACTGTACTGTACTGTACAACTTCTCTTCACAGTATTGTACTGACTGTACTGCTTTTCTGTATTGTCCTGTACTTTACTATACTGTACTGCTTCTCTGTAAGGCACTGTACTGCTTCTCTGTAAGGCACTGTACTGCTTCTCTGTACTGTACAATGTTGTACTGCTTCTCTGTACTGTATTGTACTGACTACTGCTTCTCTGAACAACACTCTATAGGTTCGCTGTTCTGTATTGCTTTTATGCACTGTACTGTGCTATATTGTACTGCTTCGGTTTACTGTGTTGTAATGCTTCTCTGCACTGTACTATACTTAACTGACTACTGCTTCTCTGTACTGTACTGAAGTCTACTATACTGCTTCTCTGTATTGTACTGTACTGCTTCTAATGTAATGTGCTGCTTCTGTATACTGTATTGCTTCTCTGTACTGTACTTACTGTATTATGTCTCTGCACTGTACTGCTTCTCTGTACTACACTGTACAGCTTCTCTGCACTGTACTGCTTCTTGGTACTGTACTGACAGTGTTTCTTCTCTGTACTATACTGGCTGTACTGCTTCCCTGTAGTACACTGTACAGCTTTTCTGTACAGTACTGTACTGCTTCTCAGCACTGCACATTACTGTACCATACTGTTTCATTGTACTGTACAGCTTCTGTCTTCTGTACTGTACTGGGTATACTGCTTCTCTGTAGTGTACTGTATTATTTCACTGTACTATACTGGCTGGACTGCTTCTCTGCTCTGTACTGTACTTAACTGTTTCTCTGTACTGTATTTAACTGCTTCTCTGTACTGTACAGTATTGCACTGCTTATCTGCACTGTACTTTACTGACTGTAAAGTTTCTCCATACCATACTGTATTATACTATACAACTTCTCACTACTGTACTGTGCTGATTCTATGTAATGTACTAGTTGTACTGCTTCTCTGTACCATACTGGCTATACTGCTTCTCTGTACTGTTGTGTACCATACTGTTTCTCTGTGCTGCACTATTCTCTGCTTCTCTGTAATGTACTGTACTGCTTCTATGTGCTGTACTGACTGTTTTGTACTGCCTCTTTGCACTGAACTGACTGTACTATTTGTATGGAGCTATACAGTGCTGCTTCTCTGCACTTTACTGCACTGCTTCTCTACTGTACTGCTTCTATGCACTGTACTGTACTGGTTCTCTGTACTGTCATGTACTACTGCTTCTCTGCACTGTACAGCACTATACTGAGCTGACTGTACTGCTTATTTGTATTGTATTGCTTCTCTGTATTGTACTGTACTGGCCGTACAGTTTCTTTGCACTGCACTGTACTGCTTCCCTGTACTGTACTATACTGCTTCTCTGTATTGTACTGTACTGTTTTTGTGTACTGTACTGTACTGTGTCAGTTATTACTAATGCACTGCATTGCTTCTCTGTACTGTACTGTGCTAAATGTATTGCTTCTCTGTACTGTACTGCTTGTGTGCTGTACTGTACTATAATAAACTGAATGTACTGCTTCTCTGTACTGTACTGTATTGCTTTTGTGTATTGTAGTGTAGTGGCTCTACTGTTTATTTGCACTGTACTGCTTTTCTGTACTGTACTATACTATACTGCTTCTATGTATTGTACTGCAATGCTGTGTACTGTGCTGTTTCTGTGTACGGTACTGTATTGCTTTCCTGTACTGTACTGACTATTCCTTTTCTGCACTATAATGTACTTTTCTCTATTATATTGTACAGCTTTTCTTTACTGTACTGACTGCACTGTTCTTTGTACAGTACTGTATAATACTTCTTCTTTGCACTACACTTCACTATACTGTACTGCTTCTCTGTACTGTACTGCTTCTCCTTACTGTACTGTACTTCTCTGGATGGTACAGTGCTGTACTTCTCTCTACTGTACAGTGCTGTACTTCTCTCTACTGTACTGCTTCTCTGTGCTACTCTTACAGCTTCTCTGTACTTCACTGTACAATACTGCTTCTCTGTACTGTACTGCTTATCTGTACTGTACTGTACTTCTCTGTACTATACAGTACTGTCCTGCTTCTCTGTACTGTACTGGCTGTGCTGCTTCTCTGCACTGTAATGTACTTAACTGCTTCTCTGTACTGTACCATACTGTATTGTACTAGTCTGCACCGCACTGACTGTAATGCTTCTCTATATCATATTCTACTATACTGTACTACTTCTCTCTAATGTACTGTACTGCTTCTTTGTACTGTACTGTGATGATTCTGTGTGCTGTACTGGCTGTACTGCTGCTCTGTACTGTACTGCTTCTCTCCTGAAATGGCTATACAGCCTCTCTGTATTGTACTGCTTCACTTTACTGTACTAGTTCTCTTCACTGTAGTATACTGTACTGACTGCACTGACTACTTCTCTGTTCTGTACTGTACCATACTTTCTCTGTACTCTGCTATACTGTACTGCTTCTCTGTAATGTACTGACTGTACTGCTTATCACTACTGTACAGACTGTTCTGTACTGAACTCACTGTACAATTTCTCTGTACGGTACTCTACAGTATTGCTTCTCTGTATTGTACTGTACTGACTGTACTGTGTCTGTATTCTGCTGTACTGCACTGAATTGCTTCTCTGTACTGTACTATGCTGCTTCTCTGTAAGGTATTGTGCTGCTTCTACATAGTATACTATACTGCATTGATTCTCTGTTCTTAACTGATTATATTCTCTGCACTGTACTGATTCTCTGTACTGTAGTGACTGTACCGTTTCTCTGTACAGTACTGTTCAATACAATACTCTCTACACTGCACTTCATTATACCATACTGCTTCTTTGCACTGTACTTTATTGGTTGTCTACTGTACTCCTTCTCTGGATTGTACAGTACTGTACTGCCTCTGTACTATACTGGCTGTACAGCTTCTCTGTACAGTACTGTCTGTACTGCTTCTCTATCCAGTACTGTACTGCTTCTCTGCACTGCACTTTACTGTATGGTACTGCTTCTCTGTACTGCACTGTACTGTTTCTTTCAAATGTACTGTACTCTACTGTACAGTGTTGTACTGCTTCTCTGTTGTACTGTATAGCTTCTCTATACTATATTGCACTATACTGGTTGTACTGCTGCTCTGCACTGTACTGTACTAAACTGCTTCTCAGTACTGTACTGTATTATACTGCTTGTCTACACTGTACAGCACTGACTGCAATGCTTCTCTATACTATACTGTACTATACAATACTGTTTCTCTGTAATGTACTGTACTGCACTGACTAATGATTCTTTATACTGTACTGCACTACACTGTACTGCTTCTCTGTAATGTAGTGTACTATACTCCTTTGTACTTACTGTGATGATTCTCTGTACACTACTGTACTGATTCTCTGTACTGTACTGGTTGTACTGCTCGTCTGTACTGTACTGCTTCTATCTTCTGTACTCTACTAGCTACACTGCTCTGTAGTGTACTGCACTGCTTCACTGTACTGTACTGTACTACTCTTCACTGTAGTGTACTGACTGTACTGCTTCTCTGCACTGTTCTGTACTGCACTACTTCTCTATAGTGTACTGTTCTGCTTCTCTGTACTGTACTGACTGTAGTGTACTGTACTGCTTCTATTTACTGTACTGAACTGACTGTACTGATCTTTGTATTGTATTGTGTCTCTGTATTGTACTGTACTGGCCATACAGTTTCTTTGTACTGCACTGTACTGCTTCTCAGTAGTGTACTATACTGCTTCTCTGTATTGTACTGTACTGCTTTTGTGTACTGTACTGTGTTGCATCTGACTAATCTACTGTACTGCTTCTCTGTACTGTACTAAATGTATGGCTTCCCTGTACTGTACTGCTTCTGTGTACCGTACTATATTGAACTGACTGTACTGTTTCTCTATTCTATAAACTGTACTCTATTGCTTCTCTGTATTGTACTGTATTGCCTGTACTGCATCTTTGTACTGTACTCTACAGTAATGCTTCTGTGTACTGTACTTACTATACTGCTTCTCTGTATTGTACTGTACTCCTTCTCTAAATAACAAAAATCTACCACACTGGTCAAACAAAAGGGGAAGCATGCTTAGCAAAAAAACACACTTTACTATCACTTTCTTCTCAAGAGACTTCATCAGAATGAAGTAACATAACACAGAAGAATATATACCATTCAGCTAATGAACACAATAATTCAATTTAACAACTAATTAAGTATTTAAAACAATTCACCTTTAAAAATATAAAAGATTATATAAATCACTTTAAAACTTTTAACCTTCTGTTTTTTTTTTTTTTTTAAGCACTTTATATTAACAGAATCATTTATTCCAGGCTGCTTATTCCTGAAAATTTTGTAGGAGATGTAGGACATTCAGTTAATTTTTTAGATATTACCCTTAGTTGATATTATTTGGATTGTAAATTTAAAAGTAGGGTTTACAGGAAGGACACCTTTGTGAATGGATACCTACATTATTCTAGCAATCACCCTGTTTTTGTGAAGAATAATATTCAGAATGATAAAACGAGTACACCAATAAGTGCTGTCACTCCGTGTTGTAACAGATATCAGCTGGCAAGGACAAAACGTAAAAAAACTTCAATTTATTGAAACTAAGAGCAGCGAGTGCTACAAATATACCTCTAATATTTTCATTTTCCCTAAGGTCTCTTATTAATCTTTCTTCATCTTGTGTTAAATTCGCACAAGAAGCTAATTGTTTAAGTTTATTGGATTCTTGATAAATTTCTCTAATAGTTAAATTCTCATACAAATCAATACTGGGATGACTGGGAGGGTTAAATCTACTTTTTACCTTAAAGGGGGTGTCAGTGTATTTTCTACGTGGGGTGTTATCTTTATCAGACAAACTCAGATTTTTGAAATGTATAGCCAAATTGGCCTTTCGAATAAATTTTTTGAATTCTATAATTGTATCTGTCAAGTCAAACCTAGGATTCGGTATATATTTCATTCCTTTACTGAATAAATCAAAATTAATTCCATCTATATTCATGTCAATGTAGTTAAATATCTTAAAATTGTTGCAAGTGTACACATTTCCATCTGTTTCTATCCCATGGATAGTATTAGTATTGCCTTGATCATAAGAATGTTCAATTTTAGACTCTAATGCCACTTCTTTCTCATGAATTTCTGATTCCCATTTGGGTGGGTTTGTGTGTATTGTTTTCCACCGTGTTGAAAATCCCCCTTGTAGGGATGTCTTTCATTATGGTATGATTTGACAAACCCTTTCCTATAATCAAAGTTTTCATTCTCCTCCCTTTGCCATGTATGTTCATAAAATTCATCTTTAGTATGTTTCTTAAATCTCATTTCAGGCCAAATATAGGCCTTACTACTATTGTATTGTTCACTGTCCCTTGTAAGCTTTTTAGATTTTCTCTGTATAATATTAGAAATCCATGTTTTAGCTTCCTGGTATTGCTTATTATATAAATTTTCCCACTGAGAGAATAAAATATCATTAAGAATATTGCTGTTTAATTTTTCTGCATCAGATATAAGTTTGCTCATTTTTTCATCATTGTGTTTCATTAATAACCTCATAAAGTTAAAACCACAATTATCAAAAAAACAATGAAATTCCTTTACAACCTCTGAAGTAAAATCTAGACCTAAAGGTAACTTGAAAAACCTCAGTCCCTTAGGTACTAATTTCATTTCCAAATTCTTACTTAAATAAGCATTGTCTACTTTAAGACCATTGATATTTTTTAACTTTTTACCTAAGGAAAAAATCATGGTCTTTAAATTATCAAATTCAATATTGTCCATTCTTAGAGCATTGTTGTCACTTTTTATATCTTCCATAAAAATAAAAAAAATTCATTAAATTTGTTGTCTTCAGAAGTACCTTTCCCCCGGGCTGGGGAGTGTACGGGTCTGAAGGCAGGTTTCACAGTACCTTTTTGTTGTTGAGTAGACAGTCCAGCAATAGAAGAATAGGTTTTGGATGGCAATTGTCTTTTAGATTTAGCTCCAGTTCTAGTAGCTTCCTCATTAATGTCATATAAAGAAAAATCAAAAGTAAAATCAGATAAATTGATTTTACTGCAGTTACAAGATTCATTAATATCCAAAGTATTAGTTGTTCTCACTGGACATTCACCCTGACCATTAGGTATGTCAAGACTGTCGGATGATACTGCTTCTTCATGCAATTTGGATTTGTTAATTGTCCTGCAAACCAAGCCTCCATCTCCATTGTTAACCTGCATTGCTTCTCGTTCATTTCGCCCAAAAGGTAAAGAAGCATTAATGTCTAAAGGACGAGCACGCTCCAACCGCGTACTGCCGCCCTTTGGTAATGATCTTGAGTGGCCGCTCTGTAATAGTTGTCTCACTAAAAGGGTGAGATTACTCAGTTCATTTTTAAGTACCGAGATGTCTTCTCGGATATTTTTGAAGTCTTCAGAGCCCTCTTGCTGTGTTGTCTCCTCGTCAATAATGGGTGTTGCACCAGTGTGCTCCATAATAAGCAAACAACAACTGAAAAACCAAGCCAGTAACTAAGAATGAAAAAACGAGTACACCAATAAGTGCCGTCACTCCGTGTTGTAACAGATATCAGCTGGCAAGGACAAAATGTAAAAAAACTTCAATTTATTGAAACTAAGAGCAGTGAGTGCTACAAATATACAAATGAAAGATCAATACCACAATTGGAATGTGTACTAAAGGAATGTATAAATGTGGGTTTTGTAGTTCTTGTAAGTTTGATCTAAAAGGACCTTATGTTCAATTGTTACATTTGAACAAGACTATTCCTATTGATGGAGTGTACAACTGTAATACACATGGTATAGTGTATATTGCTGTTTGGGTTGTAATGAATTTTACATAGGCATGACAACTAGATGTTTAAGTAAAAGAATCAAAGAGAATTATTACTGGATAAAACTAAAAATAGAAATAATGCATTATTTAGACATTCTGCAAAATGTACACAATATAAAAAAAAATTGTTTTCAGTTTTAGAACAAGCAATTGAAAACGCCAGGGTAGTCTTATAGAGATTACGTTGAACAAAGATAAACTATGTGGCAATTGAGGTTAGGGGCTGATAAGCAGCCTGGGATAAATGTTAATATAAAGTGTTTTTTTAAATAACAGAAGGTTAAAAGTGTTTTAATTATTTATATATTTTTTATATTTTTGTAAAGGTTTACTGTTGTTTTAAATACTTACTTGGTTGTTAAATTGAATTATTGTGTTCATTAGTTGAATGGTATATATTGTGCTGTGTTTGTTATGTTATTTTATTCTGATGAAGTCTCTTTTAAGATGAAAACGATATTAAAGTGTGTTTTTTCACTAAGCATGCTTCTCCTTTTGTTCAACCAGTGCAGTGGATTTTTGTTATTTGTAGTAATTTTTGCCGCTTTATCCTTGAGATTGTTATTGCTGTACTGCTTCTCTGTACTGCTTCTGCGTACTGTACTGTGTTGCTTCTATGTACTGTACTGACTATTGTTTCTGCACTGTACTTTTCTGTATTACACTGGACAGCTTCTCTGCACTGTACTGACTGTACTGCTGCTATGTACAGTACTATACTATACCTCTTCTCTGCACTGCACTTCACTATATCGTACTGCTTCTCTGTACTGTACTTCACTAGACTGTACAGTACTGTACTGCTGCTCTGCACTGTACTGCTTCTCTGAACTATATTGGCTGTACTGCTCTATACTACACTTTACAGCTTCTCTGTACAGTACTGTTCTATACACAGCTTCTCTGCACTGCACTTCATTATACCATACTACTTCACTGTACTGTACTATATTATACTGGTTCTTTACTGTACTCTATTTCGTCTCTGTACTGTACTGGCTGTACAGCTTCTCTGTACTGTACTGGCTGAACAGCTCTCTGTACAGTACTGGCTGAACAGCTTCTCTGTACAGTACTGGCTGTACAGCTTCTTTGCACAGTACTGGCTGTACTACTTCTCTATACTGCACTTTACTGTACAGTACTACTTCCCTGTACTGCACTGTACTGCTCTCAAGTATAATGTACTTCTCTGCACTGCTTCTCTGTATTGTACTGTACTATACTGACTGTACTGCTTCTCTGCACTGTACTGTACTTAACTGCTTCTTGGTACTGTACTGTATTGTACTCCGTGTACTGTCTTTAATGCTTCTCCATACTATACTGTACTATAGAATACTGCTCTAATGTACTGTACTGTGAAGATTTTCTGTACTGCTTCTCTGTACTGAACTGCTTCACTCTACTGTACTGCATTGCTTCACTCTGTACAGCACTGGCTATACTGCATCGCTGTACTGTACTACACCATACTGTACTACTTCTCTTCAATATACTATACTGACTGTACTGCATCTGTGTATGGTTCTGTACTGTTTGTATTGTACTATACTGTACTGTTTCTCTGTACTGTACTAGCTGTACTACTTCTCTGATCTCTGACTGTACTGCTTCTCTGTACTGACTGTATTGTATGCACTGTATTGTACTTTTCTGTATTACACTGGACAGCTACTCTGTACTGTACTGACTGTACTGCTGCTCTGTACAGTACTGTACTATACTTCTTCTCTGCACTGCACTTCACTATAGCGTACTGCTTCTCTGTACAGTACTCTACTGCTTCTCTGAACTATATTGGCCATGCTGTAATGTACTGCTTCTGTTTACTGTACTGCTTCTCTATACTGAACTCTACTGTATTGCTTCTCTGTATTGTACTGTACTGCTTGTCTATTGTAATGTGCTGCTTGTAAAAAACAAACTGCACACAAAGTCACAAAGTCACAAACTGTAGCAAGCACCAAAACAGTTGTCACCATCCAAATCCACGAATGAATCAAGGTTGACACAAACACTTTAATTAGAGTTGAAGCGCTTTTCGTCTACTAACATTAGTAGACTTCCTCAGAACGTTACAAATAAGCATGGGTTACTATCTTTAAATACTCTCAAAGTCATCAGCTGACATTAATTAAGATAGATTCATCCCTAATTAGTTAAAAAATAAAAATTTCAATAAAATCCATGCAAAATAATAATAATATAATAGTCCACTAATTAAACAGTTAAAATATTAAAAATTACATATTGTGGTTTGATGTTTCATAACACAAAATGTGTAACGAACCCTTTTTTCATTTTTCTTTATTATAACTAAAACCAAACAAAAAAGTTTAAACTAGATCTATTATACTCCCTTCATGTTGTTAACATTAATAAAAGCTCCGTTATTAACGTCTCAAATTTTTAAGTTTCAAAAGGCAACTAATTGAACACACATCTGTACTACTTCTCTGATCTCTGACTGTACTGCTTCTCTGTACTGACTGTATTGTATGCACTGTATTGTACTTTTCTGTATTACACTGGACAGCTACTCTGTACTGTACTGACTGTACTGCTGCTCTGTACAGTACTGTACTATACCTCTTCTCTGCACTGCACTTCACTATAGCATACTGCTTCTCTGTACAGTACTCTACTGCTTCTCTGAACTATATTGGCCATGCTGTAATGTACTGCTTCTGTTTACTGTACTGCTTCTCTATACTGAACTCTACTGTATTGCTTCTCTGTATTGTACTGTACTGCTTGTCTATTGTAATGTGCTGCTTCTCCGTACTGTACTGTATTTCTTCTCTGTACTTTACTGCATTGCTTTTCTGCACTGTTGTCTGTACTGCTTCTCTGTACTGCACTATACGTCCTGCTTCCTGGTACTGTATTGACTAATGCCTCTGTACTAAACTGTACTTCTCTGTACAAAACTGTGTTGCTTATCTGTACTGTTCTGCTTCTATGTACTATACTGGCTGTACAGCTTCCCTGTAGTACACTGTACAGCTTCTCTGTACAGCACTGTACTACTACTCTGCACTACACTTTACTTACCATACCGCTTCTCTGTACTGTACCATGTCTGTCCTGTACTGTACCTCTCTGTACTGTACAATGCTGTACTGCTTCTCTGCACTGTAATGGCTGTACTGCTTCTCTGCACTCTGTTGTGCTGACTGTTTCTCTATACTGCACTGTACTGTATTGTACTGCTTTTCTGTAATGTACTGTACTCCTTATACTTACTGTGATGATTCTCTCTACTGTAGTGATTCTCTTTACTGTTCTGGTTGTACTGCTTCTCTGTACTGTACTGCTTCTCTCTTCTCTACTGTACTGGTTATACTGCTTTTTTGTAGTGTACTGTACTACTCTTCACTGTACAGTACTGACTGCACTGCTTCTCTATAGTGTATTGTTTCTATTTACTGTACTATACTGCTCTGCACTGTACTGTATCTATACTGAACTGATTGTACTTCTTCTTTGCATTGTATTGCTATCAAGATTCAACCCTTTACCCTGATCCTGGTGACTAACTACCCAGACATATACTGGAAGAACTACTCATACCAGAACACAAATGCCCTAAGATTCCTCAATTTTGTCAAAGCAAATGCTTTGGAACAGCTAGTTGATAACCCCACAAAAGGCGATATTATTTTGCACTTGGTATTAACTAAGATAAGTAACTACCACAGCATCCCTGCAGTATCATCCTCCTTGGTAAGATCCAACCATAAAGCAGTCACTTTTGAAGTCATCATCTCCCCCATGATCCCGGTCTAGCTAGGGTAAAAAACAAACTTCTCCAAATCCAATTGCAGCCTTCTGAGGGATGGTATAACAGCTTCACAGCCCTTCCCATTCTCTAGGAACTGGCACCAGTATCCAAAACTATACCAAAGCACTATACGAGCATTTATATAGATGAATGGAATCAGGAATACCCAACAGGACTAAATCATCCTCCGCAAAGAAGAGTAAACCTGTCTGGTGGACATCTGCAATAACTCTAACACAAGGAAAAAATTGCTGTCCAGGACCAAGGAGGACCAGGTTCCCAGTTGGAAGTGATCTCTCCTTAGCCTGAACAAGCAAATAAGTGCACTAGGGAAATCCTCCAAAGCAAACTTCGAGTCCAAATTGGTCACATTTACTAGAGACAATCATAAGGCCTTCTTCGCATATATTCGCAATCTCAAAGGAAGCATCCAGATCTGTTCAGAAATGGTGGTCAAGGACACCACATTTAAAATGCTGTAGATTTTATTTATTTATTTATTTATGTTACATTTATTTACCGGGATAGTCCGACCAGATATATTGCCATTTTCAGTGGGGGTCTGGGGAGAAAAGCTCCAAATAGACAAAATTACATAGATAACATTTGAAAGTACAAAGCAAAGTATACAACAAAGTATAAAACAAAGTGATTATGTACAATGGTTCATGGTGTTCCCTAATAGGGACACACAATTTACATGGTCAGACACAACTGAATACAGAGCTTGGTGAAGTAGTTACATGTTACGATATATAGAGATTATGCTTTCAGTTTTTAACTTAATCAGGGTTGGTACACGGGCAAAGCCAGTTCACTTTGAGATACTGTTTGAGGTTTTTTTTTTTTTTTTGAAGAGACCTATGGAGGATTGTAGGGTTATATAGTTTGGCAACGAATTCCAGTTTTTGCCAACAAAGTTGACAAACAGGGATTCACCAACAGCATTATTAGCTTTGTGGGTTTGGACCAGTAGTTTGTTGGCTGATTGTAGGAATCTCAAGCTGCTATATGGCTTAATGATATTTATAAGTGAGAGGGTATCCTCAGGGTGGTACAAAATTATGTGCGCTATTGAGAGTTGATTGAATTGAATTAAGCTGGGCAGTTCTAGCCACTCTAGTTGTTTCAGGTTCTGGCAGTGGTAGGTTCTATAAGTGGAGCCAGTGGCAAATCTGGCAATATGGTTGTAGCTATGGGACAGCTTACCTAGTTCAAATTTGTTGAAGTTTGAGAGTACCGGCGAGGCATATAAAAGAGTACAGAGTAGGTGTGACCGGGTGATTACAGTCCTAACCAGTGGAGTTAAAAATGTTTTGTTTCATTACAGTGATCCAAGCATCTTATTGATGGTCTGTATGGTTTTGTTGACCTGTAATTTAAGATTATTGTCTATGATAACCCCTAGGAACTTAATGTGTTGATCTGGGGAGATAGTGGTACCATTGTTAGACGTGACAAAGAATGAAAGTGTGGCAGATCTGCTAGTGGGGGTGAAGAGTAGAAATTTAGTTTTACTGGGGTTCAGCAGATATAACAAACTTGCTGGCTGACAGATTCAGTGAAAACTTCAACCCTCTGTCCCCTCATCAGTAAATCAAGACATCCCCAGTACCTACCTCCTTCCCCTTATAGCTATGGAACAGGTCATCACTCTTCTCTCAAAGGCAAAAAATACAGCCTCCATGGGACCTGATAACATCCCTGGCTGCATCCTACATAAACTCAGGCAGGAACTTGCAGCACCATTTGGCGCCCTTTTCAATCAATGTCTGAGTACCCGCTTTGTCCCAACTGAGTGGAGGACAGCCACTGTCATCCCTCTGCACAAAGATGGAGAGTCCACTGATCTGGGAAATTACAGACCCATCTGCCTAACTAGCTTGATCTGCAAGGCCATGGAAGGGATTATCATGGACTTCATAATAAGGACACTGGCGACCTTCATACACTTGAATCCACACAGTTTGGCTTTGTTAAGGGGAGGTCATGTCTGTTAACTTTGGTTGACTTCTTTGAGACAGTCACCAAAGCCATGTAAGAGGGGAAGGCTGTGCACACCGCCTACCTTGACCTGGCCAACGGATCTGGAGAGAAAGGTAGAAACCAGCTCCAGACTGACTGATCAGTGTGCTCTTAAGGGAAAATGTACATTGCTGTGTGTATACTTATTATCCTTCCTAATGTGCATGCCCCTCACTGGTTCTAGCGATGAGGATTTAAGCTTCTTGATTACTAGACCAGTGCACAGGTGTCACATGTGTGTGTGTGCGTGTGTCAGCTACCTGATCCACATCAAAATATTAATTGTTTGATAGTGGTGAGTTATCCACATCACATATTAATTGGTTTGTAGTAGTGTGGATAGTGAATTCCTGTAGCTTGTGTACAGTGATCTCTGAAGGTGTTTTTGTACTCTAAATCAGCCACGCAGTGAACATTCAGAGTTCAGATCACAATTGTTTTATTTCTTTTGTTAGCTTAGTCAGGGAAAGCAGGCAAGCATGTCAGCAGGGGAGTATGCTAAGCTGAGAAAGAGCCAGTTGGCTGAGATGTGCCAGACTAAAGGACTGGTGCATGGAAACCTGACTAAAGCAGATATGATTGCAGTTTTGATCACAGCTGCATCAGTGAATAGCAACCAGGATGACGATCAAATTGGCAGTGGAGTTGTACAACACTTAGAGAATGGACAGCTCAACCTTTCTGCAGAGGACTTAAAAATCCATCTGGAGCTAGAGAGACTTAAATTGGAGGCCAGGCATTTGGAAACAGAAGCAGCAGAGACATATGTCTACAGGCTGAAGAGACTGAGAAACTGCTATGCCTGGAGGCTGAGTAGAGGCAGAAGCAGCACGGAAGGGAGATGCTGACTCCTCGCAAAAGTCATGGAGGTAATGGGGAAGGGAGTAACTAGACCCCAGAAACACAGAAGGTCAGTAAATTTCTTCTACAGTTTACAGAGGGGGATAATTTTGCTAGTTTCATTCATATATTTGAAAGGGTATGTAAACAGTATGATGTTGACCGAAGCCTCTGGGTATGGTCTCTGACCCCTTTATCTATAGCAAAGCTGTAACTGCGCTGTCTAAATTATATGAGCATGAATTGTTTTGATTATACTGCTGTTAAGAATTGTTTGCTAGAATTTTTTAAGCTAACACCTGAAGCTTATAGGAAAAAGTTTCATGAGCACAGATGCAAGGCAGATGAAAGTGTGTGTGAATATATTGCTCAACTAAGCACTGATTTTCATAGGTGGGTGAGTGGATACCAGATCACCACTTTTGAAGGGTTGGCAGACCTTTTGGTGGGGGAACAAGCCCTTAGCACTTTGCCTGAGGACAGGAAGATCTGGTTAGCTGACAGATAATGTGCTACTTCAGATGAGTTGGGGAAGAAGGGAGACCTATACCAAGCAAGCAGGGAATCACTGCACAGGAAAGGGATACCCAGTGCTGCTCATGGGTCTAAAGGAACCCATGGTGGGGAGCCCAGACAGCTGCAACAGAATCTGCCAGTAGCAAGGGAAGCCACTAGCCCAGGTACACATCCAGGACCTACGGTTAAATGTTTTAAATGCAACCAGTGGGGCCATGTAGCATACAGATGTACATGGAGGCACGGTGGGAACAAAAGGTGAGAGAGTCAGTAAGTGGGAATGACAAAATGCCAAGCGTAGGTTGTCTGAAGACAACAAGGGTACCAAAATACCACAAGCGGTTATATCCTATCGTAGTGAATGGCAGAGGCCATTGCTAAGCGAGAGACAGCCTCTGACATAACCATTGTGAAGCCTGCAATGGTTACAGAGGAGCACTACTTGCCTGGGCAGTCTACTCCAGTCAGAGCTTTAGGAGAGACCCCATTCCAAATACCTTTGGCTAGATTTCAACTTGACTGGCAGGGTGGAAAAGGAAGCCAGCAAGTAGGTGTGTTTGAGGATATCCCTGCAGATGTCCTGATAGGGATTGGTTTTGATAATGCAGTACCATGTGCTCATGTAGTTACATGCAGTCAGGCTTGGAGACAAGCATGTGGGTCTGGTAGCCTGGGGGAGACCCAGACAGACTTCACACTTGCAGCCAGGACTGGTGAGGTGGCTACTTCAATGAGGGAGCTACCCTGTAGCAGTAAAACTGAAGGTGAGCCACAAATGCTTGTTGGAACTGATGGTCCCTTGGACAGAGTGACTGCAAGGACAGAGGTGAGTAGTAGTACCAAGGCTGACAGTGAAGCACAGCTGTCAGAGGATATCAGATGTCCTGTGGTAGGGGAGCTGGGAAGGGTTACAGGGAGAGAGTTGAGACAGGCTCAGTTCTCAGACCATACATTACAAGGCCTGAGAGAGGTAGCTAGTGAGGCGCCTGATTCTCAAAGGAAGGGGGATTCTTTATACTGGGACACAGGGTTAGTGAGTGGATCCCTGAGGGAGGGCTAGAGGGTGAGAGAATACAGCAGTTGGTAGTGGCTAGAGCCTACTGTCTGACCCTTCTAGCCATAGCCCATTATATTCTCTTTGCAGGTCATATGGGCATAAAATGTACAAAGGGATATATTATGCAGAACTTTTATTGGCCTGGGATTTACAGAGATGTAACAGGGTACTGCCGGATCTGTGAGCAGTGCCAAAAGGTAGGCAAGGCAGGAGACAAGGTGAAAGCTCCTTTGATGGCTTTGCCTGTGATTGAGGAGCCATTTCAGAGGGGAGCTATGGATATTGTGAGACCTCTGAGTACCCCAACTTCCACAGGGAAAAAGTATATCATAGTAGTAGTAGATTATGCTACAAGATACCCTGAGGCAGTGGTATTGTCATCCATTGAGGCTGAAAAGGTGGCAAATGCTTTGTTAGAGATTTTAAGCAGGGTAAGTTTCCCCAAAGGAAATACTGACAGACAAAGATGCCAATTTCATGTCAGACCTGATGGCTTGTCTGTGGAAGTACTGTGGGGTGAAGCACCTAAAAACAACCCCCTACCATCCCCAAACTAATGGTCTTGTTGAGAAGTTAAACTCAACACTCAAGTCCATGCTACTGGCATTTGCAGACCAGTTTAAGGAGTGGGACAAATATTTGCCCCATCTTTTTGTTTACAGAGAGATTTCCCAGTAATCTATGAGTTTTTCACCCTTTGAGTTGTTGTATGGGCATAGGGTGATGGGACCTCTGGACTTAATTCGAGATGAGTGGGAGGGGGAGTGTGAATCTCACAGGGATCTGTTGTGGCATATGTCCTAAACCTTAGGACAAGGCTCAGGGAACTCATGGGCTTGGCCCAGGGGAACCTGGCAGAAGCTGAACAGCAGAAAAAGGTCTGGTATGACAGGAATGCTTGAGCTAGGGAGTATGCTGTAGGGCAGCAGGTAATGGTTCTCATTCCTGTCAGACACAAGTAGCTGCATGCAGCTTGGGAGGGACCCTACAAAGTGGCAAGGAAGTTTAGTGATGTTAACTACATGGTAGAACTGCTTGGCAGGAGGCCGGAGCACAAATTGTACCATGTTAACATGATGAAACCTTACCATGATAGAGAGGCCCTTGTGCTGAGTATTTGCAGTACATTGCAGGAGGAATCTGAGGGAGATATTGTGATTGATCTCAGTGAAGCTTGGACTGACAGTGGAAGGGGTAGCAATATCCCAGCAGCTATCTCCTACCCAGTTTGAAAAATCTGAGCAGTGTTGCAGGAGTTTGAGGACATGTTCACTGGGAAACCAGGATGCACCCACCTGATGCAGCACCAGGTGGATGCAGGGCCCCAAAGGCCTATTAGACAGGCCCCTTATAGGGTGCCTGAGACAGTCAAACAGACTCTGAGGGAGGAGACACAGGAAATGTTGGAAATAGGGGTAATTTAGGAGTCCAACAGTCCCTGGGCCTCCCCAGTGGTACTGGTGCCAAAAAGGATGGCAGCACCAGGTTCTGTGTGGACTACAGGAAATTAAATAGTCACACAGAGTCAGATGCTTACCCCATACCTTGGACAGATGAAGCCCTAGAGCAGCTGGGTGGGGCTAAGTATCTAACCACCATTGATTTTACCAAGGATTACTGGAAGGTGCTCTTGACTCCTAGTGCTAGAGAGGTCAGCCTTTGTGACTCCTTTTGGCTTGTATGAGTTCACAAATATTTCCTTTGGGATGAAAAATGCCCCAGCGACTTTCCAGAGGCTGGTAAATCATATTCTAGCAAGAGCAGGAGGGTTTGCCCTTGCTTACCTAGATAACATTGCCAACTACAGCCATTCCTGGCAAGAGCACCTTCAGCATGTCAGGGAGGTGCTGGGCAGACAACAGAGGGCAAGGTTGACCATTAAGCCCAGCAAATGTCAGGTAGATATGGCAGAGGTCTCCTACCTGGGACAGAGTGGAGAGTGGTAAGATCAAGCCAGAACCTGCCAAAATGGAAGCCATTCAGTCATGGCCTGCACCTGCTACCAAAAAACAGGAGAGAGGGTTCTTAGGGACAGCAGGGTACTACAGAAAGTTCGTCCCCAGTTATAGTACCATAGCTGCTCCCCTCACAGACCTGACAAGGAAAGACAGGCCAGGTAAGGTAGTGTGGACCACAGCATGTGAGCAGGCATTCCAGAAGCTTAGAGAAGCTTTGAGAGGACCCCTTTGTTATCCAGTCCAGACTACAGCAAATAATTTTTTGTGCAGGTGGATGCTTCGAACCATGGGGTGAGGACTGTACTTAGCCAGATTTCTTCAGAGAAAGAAAATCCCCCACTAGTTTATCTCAGTTGTAGACTCCAACCCAGGGAGGAATGCTATGCAGCTGCAGAAAAGGAATGTCCAGCCATAGTGTGGGCACTGCGGAAACTTCAGCATTATCTGCATGTAAGAAAATTCACTATACTTACAGATCACAATCTCCTAACATGGTTACACTGAGCCAGCCAGCAAAATGCCAAGTTGCTAAGATGGAGCCTGGGGTTGCAAGCATATATGTCAGTGCAGCACTGCAGTGGGATTAGAAATGTTAACACAGAGGGTTCTCAAGACAGGAAATGGGGTAAGGTATACCCAGATAGACCTGTGTCAAGCAACATTTCTCAAGGGTCACTTGAAAAGCTAGCTTGAGTTCTCCAGGGGGGAGATGTGACACCCATGCACTGGCCCAGAAATCAAGGAGCCTCAATCCCCACCACTAGCACCAGTGAGGGTCGTGCACATTGGGAAGGATAACAAGTACACACACAATAAAATACAATTTCCCTTAAGAGCACACAGAGATCATAGTCAGTCTGGGGCTGGTTTCTCCCTCTCTCCCAGATCCACAATAAGACTCCCCACTGGCACAGCTATAGAGTGGAGTCCTTAGCCAGGGCTCTAAGCCAAGTCCACCCAGCATTCCCTTTGTCCAACCAGTGCTTCATGTCCCTGCCCAGTTAGCTGACATGCACACACATTGAGATATGATTTATATACAAACACACAGACACAGGGAAGGCTGGCACAGGTTCACTAGCTATGCCCTTTCTACCCAGCCTATAAGGTAGTAATCCACTGCCACCAGAACCTTATTTATCAGCTATTATAAGGCCCATCCCAAAGGGTGACCAATTCCACTTTGTAATATTACTGTTATCCAAACAGTAAATGTGACCAAACATTTAAGGCTATTCTAGAGTGGCTTATTACAGTATCTCTATACAGTACTGTACTGCTTCTCTGCACTGCACTTCATAGGTTCATAGGTTCATAGGTTGGTACTAGGATATCACCCCTAGGGCCTATACATGCCTAGCCATAACAATTCCCTGGGTATTTCTTCCCACACTATTTACTTCCCTGGACCCCTGTCTAGCAGGGCGACTGACATGATTCCTGGGGTGAATTTCCTTTCTCCCATCCAGTCATCAAGGTTTCTTTTGAAGAGGGCCAAAGAGGCGCTCTGCTTGACATGTATGGGCAGTCTATTCTAGAGTCTGGGGAGTCTCTGGGTCAGGAACCTATACTGACTATAAGAACCTTTACTGTACCATACCGCTTTTCTGTACTGTACAACTTCTCTACTGTATTGAACTGTACAGTACTGCTTCTCTCTATTGTACTGTACTGGCTGTACTATTTCTCTGTATTGTTCTGTACTGCTTCTCTGTACTGTACTTAATTTATTCTCTGTACTGTACTGTTTGCCTGTACTATACTGACTAATTCTCTATAGTGTACTATACTGTACTGCTTCTTTGTACAGTACTGGCTGTACTGTGCTGCTTCTCTACTGTAGTGTACTATACTATATTGCTTCTCTGCAGTGCATTGTACTATACTGAAGTGTTGAGTACTATACTGATTGCATTGCTGCTCTGTGCTGCTTCTCTGTAATGTACTGACTGCACTGCTTTTCCATACTGCACTGCAGTTCTCTATACTGTACAGTACTATATTGCTTCTCTGTTCTGTATTGTACTGTACAGCATCTGTACTGTATTGTACTGTACTGGCTGTACTCCTTCACTGTACTGTACTGCTTCTTTGTACAGTAGTGTAGTGTATTGTACTGCTTGTCTGCACTGTACTGTACTGACTAATGCTTCTCTATACTATACTGTACTATACTGCACTGCTCTGCAATATACTATACTGTTTCTTTGTACTGCACTGTGATGATGCTCTGTTCTGTACTGTACTGATTCAATGTACGCTCAGTACTGGCTGTACTGTTTCTTTGTACTGTACTGTACTATACTGCTTTCAATTGACTGTATTGCTTCTCTGCACTGTACTGCTTCTCTGTACTGTACTGCTTCTCTGTAGTTTCCTGTATAGTTTCTCTGTACAGTACTGACTGTACAGCTTCTCTGTACTGTACTGGCTCTACTGCTCTTTACTTCAGTTTACTGTACAATACTGTTTCACTGTACTGTACTGACTGAACAGTTTCTCTGTACTGTACTGCTTCTCTGTTCTTTACTGTACCATACTGTTTCTTTGTACTATACTGTACTGCTTCTCTGTACTGTACTATACTGTACTGCTTCTCTGTATTGTTCTGTTATGCACTAGTTGCACCGCTTCTCTGTACTAACTGTAATACTCCTATGTACTATACTGTACTGCTTCTCTGTAATGTACTGTAATGCATTTTTGTACTGTACTGGATGATTCTATGTACTATACTGCTTCTCTGCATTATTCTGTGCTGTACTATATTGATTCTCTACTGTACTGACTGCACTGCTTCATTGTAATACACTGTACAGCTTCTCTGTACTGACTGTACTGCTTCATCTATACTATACTAGCTGCACTGTTTCTCTTTACTACATTGTATTGCTTCTCTGTACTGACTGCATAGCTTCTCCATAATCTACTGGCTATATTGCTTTTCTGTACAGTACTGTACTGCTTCTCTGCACTGCAGATTACTCTACTGTACTGCTTCTCTGTACTGTACTCCTCTGTACTGTACAGTACTGCACTGCATCTCTTCTGTATTGTAGTGTACTGGATGTACTGCTTCACTGCACTGTATTTAACTGATTCTCTGTACTGTACTGTATTGTACTGCTTGCCTCCACTGTACTGACTATGTTTCTGTATACTATACTGTACTGCTTCTCTGTACTGTACTGCCTCTACTGTAGTGTACTGTACTGCTTCTCTTTACTGTAGTACTATGCTGCTTTTCTCCAGTGTATTGTAGTATACTGAAGTATAGAGTACTGTACTGACTGTATTGCTTCTCTGAACTGCACTGTACTGCTTCTCTGTACTGTACTGACTGCACTGCTTTTCTCTATTATACTGTACTCCTCTGTACTGTACAGTACTTTGCTGCTTCTCTACATGGCGTCTCTGTAATGTATTGCACTGTACTGCTTCACTGCATTGAAATGTAATGTACTGCTTATCTGCACTGCACGGACTGTAATGCTTCTCTGTTCTATATTGTACTGCTTCTCTGTAATGTACTTCCTTCTCCTTTGTACTGCACTGTGATGATTCTTTGTACTATATTGTACTGTACTGATTCACTATAATGTTCTGCAATGGCTGTACTGTTTTTTTATACTGTACTGCCTCAGTGTACTCTACTGTATTGCTTCTCTGCACTGTATTGTACTGACCATATTGCTTCTCTGCACTCTACAGTACTTCTCTGTACTGTACTTACTGTACTACTTCTATGTACTGTACTGACTGTTCTGTACTGCCTCTTTGTACTGAACATACTGTACTGTTTCTCTATACACTACTGTGCAGTACTGCTTCCCTGCACAGTACTTTACTGTATTGCTTCACTGCTGTATACAGTACTGTACTGGCTATAATGCTTTTCTGTACTGAACTGCACTGTTTGTATTGTACTGGCTATACTGCTTCTCTGTGCTGTACTGTACTGACTGTTCTGTACTGTCTCTTTGTACTGAACTGACTGATGTTTCCCTGTACGGTACTGCACAGTATTGCTTCTCTCCACTGTACTGCTTCCCTGTTCTGTACAGTACTGTACAGCTTCTCTGCTCTGTACATTACTGTACTACACTGTTTCTCTTACTTTACTGAACTGGCTGTACTGTACTACTATTCACTGTACTGTGCTATACTGAACTGACTATACTGCTTTTCCCTACTGCACTAAACTGTACTGTACTGCTTCCCTGTTTTGTACTACCTGTACTGCTTCTTTACACTGCACTGTTCTGTTTCTCTATACTGTAGTAACTGTACTGCTTCTCTGCACAGTACTGTACTGCTTTTCTGTAATACAGTCTACAACTTGTATGTACTGTACTGCTTCTGTACAGTACTGACCATACTGCTTCTCTGTACAGTACTGACTGTACTGCTTCTCTGTACAGTACTGTATTATACAGCTTCTCTGTGCTGTCCAGACTGTATTATACAGCTTCTCTGTGCTGTCCAGACTGTACAGCTTCTCTGTGCTGTCCAGTCTGTACAGCTTCTCTGTGCTGTCCAGGCTGTACTGCTTCTCTGTGCTGTTCTGGCTGTACTGCTTCTCTGCACTGTACTGGCTGTACTGCTTCTCTGCACTGCACTTTACTGTACCATACTGCTCTCTACTGTGCTGAACTGTACAGTATTGCTTCTCTTTATTGTATTGTGCTGGCTGTACCATTTCTCTGTACTGTTCTGTACTGTAATGCTTCTCTATACTGTATTGTACTATACTTTTCTGCATTGTGCAGTACTGCTGTGCACTGTACTATACATCTGTACAGTACTGTGCTGCTTCTCTGCCCTGCACTTCACTATACTTTTACTGTTTTTTCTCTGGACTATACAGTACTGTACAAAATCTCTACTCCACTGCACTCTACTGCTTCTCTGTACTGTACTGCTTCTCTGTACTACACTGTACAGCTCTACTGTACTGACTGTACAGCTATGCACAGTACTGTACTCTGCTTCTCTGTACTGCATTTTACTGTACTTTAGTGCTTTTCTCTACTGTACTGTACTTCTCTATACTGTACAGTACTGTACTTCTCTGTACTGTACAGCTTCTCTGTAGTGTACTGTTCTGGCTGCACTGCTTCTCTGCACTGCAGTTTACTCTACTGTACTGCTTCTCTGTACTGTACTGCTTCTCTGTACTGTACATATCTGTACTGTACAGTACTGCACTACATCTAAGCTGTATTGTAGTGTACTGGATGTACTGTGTCTCTGTACTGTACTTAACTGCTTCTCTGTACTGTATTGTACTGCTTTTCTGCACTGTCCTGACTGTAATGCTCCTCTATACTATATTGTACTATACTTACTGCTTTTCTGTAATGTACTGTACTATGTTGTACTGTACTGTGATAATTGTACTGTACTGCACTGTACTATACTGCTTCTTTGCTGTACTGTACTGCTTCTGCATACTGTACTATACTGCTTCTCTGTAATATACTGTACAATGTCTCTGTGCTGTACTGACTGTACTGATTCTCTGTACTGCACTATACACTGCTTCTCTGCACTTCCCTGTACCAAACTGCTCTCTTACAGTACTGGACTTTCCTGCATCTCCCTATTGTACTCTTTCTTCTCTGCACTATACAGTATTGTAATGCTTCTCTGTACTGTACTCTACTGTACTCCTTTGCACTGTACTGCTTCTCTGTACTGTACTGACTGTACTGGCTATACTGCTTCTCTATACACATTTGTAATGGTCTGCTTCTCTGCACTGCACTTTACTGTACTGTACTGCTTCTCTACACTGTACTGTACTACATCTCTACTGTACTGTACTTCTCTGTGCTGTACAGTACTGTACTGCTTCCCTGTACTATACTGACTGTACTGCTTTTCTGTAGTACACTGTACAGCTTCTTTGTACCGTATTGACTGTACAGCTTCTCTACACTGTAATTTACTGTACATTACTGCTTCTCTGTACTGTATTGTACTTTACCTCATCTCTGTACTGTATTGTACAGTACTGGCTGTACTGCTTCTCTGTACTGTACTGTATTTTAAGGCTTGCCTGCATTGTACTGTACTGACTGTAATGCTTCCCTATACTGTACTGTACTATACTGTACTTCTCTGTACTGTACTGGCTGTACTGTACTGCTTCTTTCTACTGTAGTGAAGTGTACTGCTTCTCTTCCCTGAATTGTACTGTACTGCTTCTCTGAAGTGCACTGTACTTTACTGAACTGTAGAGTACTGTAATGACTATATTGCTTCCCTGTACTGCACTGTAGAGCTTCTCTGCATTACACTGTAGTGCTCTGTATTGTACTGACTGCACTGCTTTGCCCTACTGTACTTCTCTGTACTGTACAGTACTGTACTGCTTCTTTGTTCCGCATTGTATTATATGTCTCTGTGCTGGCTATACTGGTTCTCTGAACTGTACTGTACTTAACTGTTTCTCTGTACCTACTGTGTTGTACAGCTTGTCCGCATGATATTGTACTAATGCATCTATACTATACTGTATTACTGCACTGTACTGTTCTGTACTGAATTTACTGTTTCTTTGTACTGTACTGTACTATACTGTGTTTCTGTATTGTACACTATTGTTCTGTGTACTGTACTGTGCTTCTCAGCGTACTGTACTGTATTGCCTCTCACTGCACTGAACTATATTGCTTCTTTGCATTGTAGTGTACTGCTTCTCTGTACTGCACTGTACAGCTTCTCTGTACTGATCTTACTGTAGTGCTTCTCTGTACAGTACTGTACTGTTTCTGTCTACTGTACATTTCTGGTCTGTACAGTACTACACTGCTTCTGTCTACTGTACTTCTCTGTACTGTACAGTACTGCTCCTCTGTACTGTATGCTACTGCTTCTCTGTACTGTACCTCCTCTACAATGTACTGTACTATACTGCACTGCTACTCTGTACTGTACTAGCTGTACTGCATCTTAGTACTGTACTGGTTCTCTGAAATATACTGACTGTACTGTTCTCTCTACTGTACTGACTGTTCTGTAATGCCTCTGTACTGAACTTACTGTACTATTTCTCTGTACAGTACTGTACAGTACTACTTCTCTGCACAGTACTTTACTTACTGCTACTCTGTTCTGTACAGTGCTCTTCTGTACTGTACTGGCTGTACAGCTTCTGTACTGTACTGCATCTCTGTTCTGTACTGCTCTGGCTATACTGCTTCTCTGTACTGTACTGACTCTTTCTACTGAACTGAATCTGCTGTTTCTCTGTACAGTGCTGCACAGTATTGCTTCTCTGAACTGTACTGTGCTACACTGCTTCTCTGTAACTTTATTGTACTGGCTGTACTGTACTTCATCTATTCACTGTACTGTATTAGTTCTCTGTACTGTACTGGACTGCAATGCTTCTTTCCTATACGGAACTCACTGTACTGTTTCTCTCTACTGTACTAAACTGTATTGTGCTGCTTCCCTGTATTGTACTATACTGGTTGTAATGTTTCTTTGTACTGTACTGTTTCTCTGTACTATACTGGTTGTACAACTCTGCACTACTGTACAGCATCTCTGTACTGTACTGACTGTACAGCTTTTGTACTGCATTGGTTGCACTGTTCTGTACAGTACTGTACTGCTCTGCCCTTGTGTACTGTACTGCTTCTCTCTACTGTACTTCTCTGTACTGTACAGCTTCTCCTCTGTACTGTACTGCTCTGCATTGAATTTACTTAACTGCTTCTCTGTACTGTAGTATATTGTGCTGCTTGTCTGCACTGTACTATTCTAACTGTAATGCTTCTCTACTAGGGTAGTATACTGTACTGCTTCTCTAATGTACTGTTCTGTACTGCTTCTTTGCACTGTATAATTCCCTGTACTATTCTGTACTAAACTGCTTCTCTGTACTGTACTGACTGTATTGTTTCTCTGTAATGTACTGTCCTGTACCATACTGCTTCTCTGTTCTTTACTGTACCATACTATTCCTCTGTACTGCACTGCTTCTCTATAATGTGCTCTACTGCTTCTCTGCAGTACTGTACTAGCTGTACTGCTCTATACTGTACTGCTTCTCTGAAGTGTACTGACTATACTGCTCCTTTGTACTGTACTGACTGTTCTGTACTGCTTTATACTGAACTTACTGTACTGTTTCTCTGTACAATACTGTTTTGTACTGTTCTGGCTGTACTGCTCTGTACTGTACTGCTTCACTCTTCTGTACTGCATTGGATATATTGCTTCTCTGTACTATACTGGCTGTTCTGTACTAGTTCTTTGTACTGAACTAACTGTGCTCTTTCTCGGTACTGTACGATATGGTACTGTATTGCTACTGTGCTTCTCTGTTCTGTACTGTATTGATTCTCTGTAGTGCACTGTACTGTTTCTCCGCACTGTACTGTATTATACTTGACTGTACTGTTTCTCTACTGTACTAAACTGTACTGTGCTGCTTCCCTGTATTGTACTGTACTTTCTGTACTTTATTTTTGTACTTTTCTGTACTCTACTTCATCTCTGTACTGTACTCTACTATACTGCTTCTCTGTATTGTACTATGGTGCTTTGGTGCACTGTATTGCTTCTCTGTACTATACTGATTGTACTGCCTCTGCACTGTACTGTACTGCTTCTCTGTAATACCCTATACAGCTTCTATGAACTCTGTACTGTTTCTCTGTATCTGTATTATACTTCTCTGCACTACACTTCAGTATACCATACTGCTTCTCTGTACTATACTTCTCTAGACTGAGCAGTACTGTATTGCTTTTCTGTAATCTACTGTACTGCTTCTCTAAACTATACTGGCTGTGCTGCTTCTTTGCACTACACTACACTATACAGCTTCTCTGCTGTCCAGACTGTACAGCCTTTCTGTACTGTACTGGCTGTACTGCTTCTCTGTACAGTACTGTACTGCTTCTTTGTACTGTACTGCTTCTCTACTGCACTGAACTGTATAGTGTTGCCTCTCTGTGTTATACTGTACTCTACTAGCTGTACTCTTTCTTTGTATTGTACTGTAGTGATTTGCTTCTCGGTACTGTACTACTGCTCTGTGCTGTGCTATACTGCTTCTATGTAATGTACTGTACTGCTTCTGTGTAGTGTACTGTACTGGCTTTACTGCACTGTAAAGTACTGTACTGCTTCTCTGCTCTGCATATTACTGCACCATGTTGCTCATCTGCACTGTACTGACTGTACAGCTTAACTTTACACTAGTATACTATACTGCTTCTCTGCACTGCATTTCACTATACTGTAATGCTTCTCTTATGATACTACTCTCTACTGTACTAGCTGCACTGCTTCTTTGTACTGTACTGACTATTCTGCACTGTCTCTTTGTACTGAACTGACTGCACTGTCTCTGTACAGCACTTTCTCTGAACTGCACTATACTGCAGTGCTTCCCTGTACTGCCTGACTGTACTGCTTCTCTGTTCCATACAGTACTCCTTCTCTGTAGTGTATTGCACTTCCCTATACTGCACTGTGTGGCTTCTCTGTACTGTACTGTACCATACTGAACTGAATGTGCTGCTTCACTGTACTGTATTTATGCTCTGTGTTGTACTGTACTGGCTGTACTCTTTGTATTCTACTGTACTGTACTGAATTGCTTCTCTGTACTGTAGTATACTGCTTCACTATACTGCTTCTCTGTACTACACTGTACAGCTTCTCTATACTGCACTGACTGTACCGCTTCTCTGTAAAGTATTCTATACACTGCTTCTCTGCACTGCACTTCATTACAGTAATGCTTCTCTGTACTGCACTGCTCTTTACTGCACTGTATTTCTCTGGACTGTACAGTACTGTACTGCTTCTCTACTGTACTGCATGTACTGCTTCTCTGCACTGCACTTTACCGTGCTGCTTTTCTGTACTGTACTGCTTCTGTCTACTGTACTGTACAGTGCTTACAGCTTCTCTGTACTATACTGTACTGTACTGGGTGTACTGCTCTCCACTGTACTGTACTTAACTGCTTCTCAGTACTGTACTGTACTGTAGTGTACTGCTGGTCTTCAGTATACCATACTGACTGAAATGCTTGTCTATACTATAGTGTACTATACTGCAGCTCTGTAATGTACTATACTGCTTTGTACTGTATTGTGATGATTCTCTGTACTGTATTTGTTTGATTCTCTGTACTATACTGTACTTGCTGTACTGCTTCTCTCTACTGTACTGCTTCACTGCACTGTACTGACTGTATTGCTTTGTTCTATTGTTCTGTACACTACTGCTTCTCAGTTCTGTACTGTACATTATTGTTTCTCTGTACTGCACTATACTGTACTGTTTCTCTGTAATGTACTGTACTGCTTCTCTGTACTATACTGATTCTATGTACTGTACCAGCTGTACTGCTTCTGTACTGCACTCTACTGCTTCTCTGATGTCTACTGACTCTACTGCTTTTCTGTATTGCACTGACTGTACTGCTTCTCTGTACTACACTGTACAACCTTTCTGTACTGTACTGGCTGTCTGTACTGTGCCATGCTGTTCTGCTTCTCTGTACTGAACTCTACTGTATTGCTTCTCTGCATTGTACTGTACTGCATATGTACTGTAATGTGCTGCTTCTGCATACTGTACTGTATTGCTTCTCTGTACTGTACTGTACAACTGTTTTCTCTGCACTGTACTGCTTATCTGTACTACATTGTACAGCTTCTCTGCACTGTACTGATTATTTTTACTGTACTGTACTGTACTTCTTGGTGCTGTACTGACTGTATTGCTTCTCTGTACTGTACTGAATTGTACTGCTTCTATATACTGTACTGTTTTTGCTTCTCTGTACTATACTGGCTGTACTGCTTACCTGTAGTATACTGTACAGCTTCTGTGTACAGTACTGTACCATACTGCTTCACTGCACTGTACTGTACAGCCTCTCTCTACTGTACTTCTCTGTACTGTATAGCTTCACTGTACTGTACTGTATTGCATACTTGTCTGCACTGTACTATACTGACTAATGCTTCTCTATACTATACTATACTGTACTGCCCTGCACTGTACTGTACTAGCTGTACTGTACTGCTTCTATGTACTGTACTGCTGGCTACTGTATTATACTGCTTCTCTGTATTGTACTGTACTGCTGTGTTCTGTACTGTGCTGTGTTTGTGTTCTGTATGGCATCTCTATATTATACTGTACAGCTTCTCTGTACTTTACTGTACTGGCTGTACTGCTTCTATGCAATTTACTGTACTCGCTCTCTGTACTGTACTGCTTCTCTTTATGTTACTGCCTCACTGTACTATACCTAACTGTACCACTTCTCTGTACTATAATGAACTGTACTGTATTGCTTCTCTGTATTGTACTCTACTGGTTGTACTGTTTCTTGGTATTCTACTGTACTGCACTGAATTGCTTCCCTGCACTGCACTGTACTATACTGCTTCTCTGTAATGTACTGTTTCTGTGGAAGGTACTGTGTGCATTAATTCGATACTGTACTGACTATTGCTTCTCAGTACTGTACTGACTGCATTGCTTCTCTGCACTGTACTGATTCTCTGTACTACACTGTACAGCTTCTCTGTAGAGTACTATTCTATACATTGCTCTGCACTGCACTTCATTATACCATACTGCTTCTCTGTACTGTATTGTCTTCTCTGTACTGTATTGCTTTATTCATCTGTATTCTACTTTTTCGCTGGACTGTACAGTACTGTACTGCTTCTCTGTACTATACTGGCTGTACTGCTTCTCTGTACTTCACTGTACAGCTTCTCTGTACTGTACTGACTATACAGCTTCTCTGATCTCTGTACTGCTTTTCTGTACTGTACTGACTGTATTGCTTCTTTATTCTGTATTGTTTCTCTGTACTACACTGTACAGCTTTGCAGTACTGTAGTGGTTGTACTGTACTGTTTCTATGCACTGTACAGCTTCTGATTACTGTAATGTACTGCTTTTCTTCATTGTACTGTACTATACTGAACTGACTGTACTGCTGCTCTGTACTGAAGTATACTGTATTGCTTCTCTGTATTATACTTTACTACTTCTGTCTATTGTAATGTGTTGCTTCTGTGTACTGTACTGTATTGTGTCTGTACTACACTGTACAGCTTCTCTGTACTGTACTGTTTCTTTGTACTGTACTATACTGCTACTTTGTACTGTACTACACTGTAGTGCTTTTTGGTACTGTACTGACTGTGTTGCTTCTCTGTACTATACTGGTTGTACTGCTTTCCTGTAGTACACTGTACAGCTTTTTCTGTATAGCGCTATACTGTTTCTCTGCACTGCACATTACTGTAGTGTACTGCTTCTATGTACTGTACTGCTTCTCTTTTATGTACTGTACAGTACTGTACTTGTCTGTACTACATTGGCTGTACTGCTTTTCTGCACAGTACTTAACTGCTTTTCTGTACTGTACTGTATTACACTGCTTGTCTGCACAGTAATTTAGTGGCTAATGCTTCTCTGTACTGTACTATACTATATAGTTTCTCTATACTCTGCTGTACTGTACTGATTCTCTGTACTGTACTGGTTGTACTGCTTACCTGTACTGTACTGCTTCTCTCTTCTGTACGGTATTGGCTATACTGCTTCATTGTAGTGTACTGTACTGCTGCACTGTACTGTACTACTTCCCTGTACTGTACTGACTGCACTGCTTCTCTGTACTGTTCTGTACTACACCATACTGTTTTTCAGTACTGCACTATACTCTACTGCTTCTCTAATGTACTGTACTAACTGTTCTGTACTGCCTCTGTACTGAACTGACTGTACTGTTTCTCTGTAAGGAGCTAAACAGTGCTGTTTTTCTGCACCTTACTGTACTGCTTCTCTGTAGTGTACTCTACTGCTTCTCTGTACTGTACTGCTTCTCTGTAGTGAACTCTATTGCTTCTCTGTACTGTGCTGGGTGTACTGTGCTATTTCTATCCACTGTACTCATTCTCTGTACTGTAGTGTACTGTACTGCTTCTCTTTACTGTACTGCTTCTCTGTATTGTACTGTACTACATTCATGTACTGTACTTTCTTGCATCTTACTATTGTACTATATTGCTACTCTGTACTTACTAAATTTATTCCTTCTCTGTACTGTACTGCTGTGCACTGTAGTATAATGAACTACACTGCTTCCCTGCTGTACTATACTGTATTGCTTCTTTATTGTAGTGTACTGCTCTATTTCTTTGTACTGTACTGCTTCTATGTACTCTACTGTACTATACTGCTTCTCTGTATTGTACTGCACTACTTGTGTATTGTACTGCTTCTCTGCACTGTAATGTACTTTTGTGTATTACACTGTACAGCTCTATGCTGTACTGACTGTACTGTTTCTCTGTACAGTACTGTGCTATACCTCTTCTCTGCACTACACCGTACTGTTTCTCTGCACTGTACTGTTTCTCCCCACTGTACTGTACTTCACTGGACTGTACAGTACTGTACTATACTGCTTCTCTCTACTGTACTGTATTGCTTCTCTGTACTATATTGGGTGTACTGATTCTTTGTACTACACTGTACAGGTTCTCTGTACTGCATTGGCTGTACTGCTTCTCTCCACTACACTTTACTGTACCATACTGCTTTTCTGTACTGTACTGCTTCTCTATTGTGCGGTACTTCTCTGTACTATACAGTACTGTACTGCTTCTCTGTACTGTACTGCCTGTAGTGCTTAGTTCTTCTCTGCACTGTAATGTACTTAACTGCTTCTCTGCACTGTACTGTATTGCACTACTTGTCTGCACTGAACTGTACTGACTAACGGTTCTTTATACTATATTCTACAATACTGCACTGCTCTGTAATGTAATGTACTGTGATGATTCTGGGTACTGTACTGCTTCTTTCCTGTAGTGTACTGGCTATACAACCTCTCTATACTGTACTGCTTTGCTCTACTGTACTATTCTCTTCACTGTAGCATACTTTACTGACTGTAATGTTTTGTACAGTTCTGTACTGCTTCTGTGCCCTGTACCATACTATACTGTTTCTCTGCACTGTACTATACTGTACTGCTCTGTAATGTACTGATGTTCTGCTTCTCTGTACTGTTCAGACTGTTCTGTACTGCCTCTTTGTACTAACCTCACTGTACAGTTTGTACGGTACTGTACAGTACTGCTTTTCTGCATTGTACTGTACTGCTCTGCTTCCCTGTACTGCCTGGCTATACTGTTTCTCTGTACTGTACTATAGTGCACTTCTATGTAGTGAACTGGCTATACTGTACTGCTTGTATCCACTGTACTTCTTCTCTGTATTGTATTGCACTCACTGTTTCTTTCTACTGTACTGCCTCTCTGTAATGTACTATATTGCTTCTGTGTTCTGTACCATATGGCTTCTCTGTACTATATTGTGCATATTATTTATACTTTACTGTACTGGCTGCACTGTACTGCTTCTTTGCATTGTACTATACTTGTTCTCTGTACCATATTGCTTCTCTGCACTGTACTGTACTATACTTAACTGTACTGCTTCTCTGTGCTGTACCAAACTTTATTGCTTCTCTGTATTGTACTGTACTGGCTTTACTGTTTCTTTGCATTCTACTGAACTGCTCTGAATTGCTTCTCTGTACTGTACTATACTGCTTTTCTGTATTGTGCTGTACTGTGTCTGTGTAAGGTACTGTGCTGCTTCTGCATAGTGTACTGTACTGCATTGATTCTCTGTACTGTACTGATTATATGGCTTCGCTGCACTGTCCTGCTTGTCTGTGCTACACTGTACAGCTTCTCTGCACAGTACTGTTCTATACACTGCTTCTCTGCACTGCACTTCACTATATTGTACTGCTTCTCTGTACGGTACTGTACTGCATTGCTTCTCTACTCTATTTCTTCTCTGGACTGTACAGTACTGTACTGCTTCTCTGTACTGTACAGTACTGCTTTGTACTATACTGGCTGTATTGCTTCTCTGTACTACACTGTATGGCTTTGCTGTACTGTACTGACTGTACATATTGTTTTGTACAGAACTGTACTGCTTCTCTGCACTGCACTTTACTGCATTGTACTGATTCTCTATTGTACTTCTCTGTACTATACAGTAATGCATTGGCTGTACTGCTTCTCGGTACTGTACTGTACCATACTGCTCTGTACTGTACTCGACCATACTGCTCTGTACTATACTAGCTGCACTGCTTCTCTGTAGTGTACTGTGTTGCTTCTCTGTACTCTACTGCTTTGATCTCTGACTGTACTGCTCTGTACTGCACTGGCTGAACTGTACTGCTGTGTGCTATACTGTACTGGTTCTCTGCACTATGCCATACTGTACTGCTTCTGGTTACTGTACTGCACTGTACTGCTTCGCTTTACCATACTTAATTACTGTACTTCTCTGTACTGAACTCTACTGTATTGCTTCTCTGTATTGTAATGTACTGCTTGTGTACTTAATGTGCTGCTTCTGCGAACTGTATTGCTTCTCTTACTGTACTAACTCCATTGCTTCTCTGCAGTGTACTGTACCTTTTGTCTGTACTACACTGCATTGCTTCTCTGCACTGTACTGTGTCTTTGCACTGTACTATACTGTACTACTACTTCTTGGTACTGTACTGACTGTATTGCTTTTCTGTAGTGTACTGTGTTGCTTCTCTGTATGATACTGTACCGACTATGGTACTTCTGTTGTACTGACTATACTACTCTGTACTGTACTGCTTCTCAGTACTACACTGACGGAAATGCTTCTCTATAATGTACTGTACAGCTTCTCTGTACTATATTGTACTGCTGTACTGTAGTATATTGTACTATACTGCTTCTCTCCAGTGTACTGTTTCACTGTACTGTAATGCTTCTCTGCCTTACTATAGTACTTTTGTACTGCACTGTACCATACTGTTTTTCTTACTGCACTATACTGTGCTGCTTGTCTGTACTGGACTGCTTCTGTGTACTGCACCATTGAGTCTGTACTGTTTCTCTGTACTCTGCTGACCATACTGCTCTTCTGTTCTGTACTGTTTTGCACTACTCTGTACTGTACTGACTGCTTCTCTGCGCTGTACTGAAATGTACAGTAATGCTTAACTGTATTGTACTGCACTGCTTCTCTGCACTGTTCTGTACTGTACTGTACTGTAGTGCTTCTCTGTACTGCACTGCTCTGTAGTATATTGTACTGTCTGTACTACACTACTTCTATGCACTGTACTGTACTGATTCGCTGTACTGCACTGCCTGTCTACATTCTACTGTACTGACTGTTCTGGTTTTCTCTACTTTACTAATCTGTACTGCTTCCCTGTACTGTGCCGATTTTCTGTTTGTACTGTACTGCTTCTGAGTATTGTATTGTACTGGCTCTACCACTCCTTTGTACTGTACTGTGCTGGTTCTCTGTATTGTACTGTACTGCTTCTCTGTAGTGTACTCACTGTACTGCATTTCTGTACTTTATTATACTGCACTGCTTCTCTGATGTACTGTTCTGCTTCTCTGTGTTGCACTGTACTGCCTCCTACACTGTATTGATTCTGTGTAGTGTACTGACTGTACTGTCTATTGCTTCTCTGCACTCTACTGGCTATACTGCTGCTCTGTACTGTACTACAATATACTGTACTCACTGTATTGCTTCTCTGTACTGTACTATACTATATTGTACTCACTGTATTGCTTCTCTGTAGTGTAATGTACTAGTACTGCATCTCTGTACCATACTGGCTATATAGTTTCTTTGTACTGTAGTGTGCTGGTTCTCTGTACTGTGCTATACTGTAGTGGCTCTACTATATTGTACCGCTTTGCACTGTACTGTAATCTACTGCTTCTCTGTATTTTACTGCACTATTTCTCTCTACCATGCTGTACTATACTGCTGCCCTGTAATGTACTGACTGTACTTCTCTGTACTGTACTGCTTCTCTGTTGTGTACTGGTTGTACAGCTTCTCTCTGGTGTGCTATACTGTGCTGCTTCTCTGTACTGTCCTGACACTGCTTCTCTGTATTGTACTGCACTGCTTCTCTGTACTGTTCTGTATAGTACTGTACCATATTGCTCTAAACTGTATTGTACTGGCTGTACTGTACTGCTTCTCTGTGCTGTACTAAAGTGCACTGCTTCTCTGTACTGTACTTCTCTGTATTGTACTGTAGTGCTTCTGAGGCTCTACTGCTTCGTTGCACTCTTCTGCTTCTCTGTACTGAACTGCAATGGCTTTACTGCTTTGCAGAGTACTGTACTATACTGCTTTTCTGCACTGTTTACTGTACTGCTCTGTATTGCAGTTGCTGTACTGCTTCTCTGTACTGTACTGGCTCTACTGTTTCATTCTATTGTAGTATACTGTATTCTTCGTACTGTACTCTGTACTGTACTGCTTCTCTTGCTGTACTGTACTGACTGTACTGATTTTCTGTACAAATTGTACTCCTTCCATGTATTGTACTTTACTGCTTCTCTGTACTGTAATGTAGTATACTGCTTCTTTGTACTGTACAGATAGTACTGTTTCTCTATTGTACTGCACTGACTGTATTGCTTCTCGGTACTGCAGTGACTATTCCGTATCTGTACTCTACTGGCAGTTCTGCTCATCTGTACTGTACTGCTTCTCTGTACTATATTGTACTAATTGTACTGCCTCAATGTAGCTTACTAAATTGCATTGTACTACTCTGCACTGTACTGCTACACTGTACTGTAATGTTTCTCTGCCCTGTACTGTACTGACTATACTGCAACTCTTTAGTGGACTGCTTCTCTGTACTGTACTCTTCTATCAGTACTGCTTCTCTGTACTGTGCTGACAGTACTGCACTTCTGCTCTGTACTGTACTGATTTTTGTACTACTTTGCACTGTACTGACTACTGCTTCTCTGCACTACACTTTATAGTACAAAGCAGTACTGTACAATAATGTACTGTATCTCTGTACTGTACAGTACTGTACTGACTACTGCTTCTCTGCACTACATTTTACAGTACAAAGCAGTATGGCACAGTAATGTACTGCTTCTCTGTACTGTACAGTACTGGCTGTACTGCTTCTCTGCACTGTACGGTACTTAACTGTTTCTGGGTACTGTACTGACTAATGCTTCTCTATATACTGTACTATACTATACTGCTCTGTAATGTACTGTACTGCTCTGTACTGTACTGTGATAATTCTCTGTACTGCTTCTCTCTACTCTGCTGTACTGCTTCACTCTTCTGTACTCTACTGGCTATACTGCTTCTCATCACTGTACTGTACTGTACTGACTGTACTGCTCTGTATTGTTCTGTATTGTACTGCTTCTCTGTTCTGTACCATACTGTTTCCCTGTACTGTACTATATTGTACTGTTTCTCTGTACTGTACTATACTGTACTGCTTCTCTGTACTGCACAGTACTAGCTGTACTGATTCTCTGATGTACCCTACTGCTTTTCTGTACTATACTGCTTCTTTAATCTCTGACTGTACTGCTTCTGTGTACTGTACTGTACTGCACTGACTGTATTGCTTCCCTGTACTGTATTGCTTCTCTGTACTCTACTCTACTGACTATATTGCTTGTCTGCACTGTACAGCTTCTCTTTACCGTTTATTTGCACTCTACTGTACTGCACTGCTTTTCAGTACTGTACTAACTGTATTGTTTGTACTGTACTATGTTCCTTTTGTGTTTTACTGTACTGACTATACTGCTTCTCTGTACTGTATTATACTTTACTGCTTCTCTGTACTGTACTGCTCCTCTGTATTGTACAGCTCTGTACCATATTGCATTGACTGCACTGCTTTTCTGTACTGTACTGGCTGTAATTCACTGTACTGTACTGCTTCTCTGTATTGTACTGGTTTTCTTACTGTACTGCAGTGTATTGCTTCCCTATATTGCTTCTTTGTATTCTACTGCACTGACTATAGTGCTCCTCTGTGTTGTACAGTACTGGTTATACTGCTTTTCTGTACTATACTGGTACTGCTTCTCTGTACTGTGCTAAACTTTGCTTCTTCTCTGTACTGTACAGCTTCTCTGTACTATATCATACTGACTTACTGCTTCTCTGAACTGTACTGAACTGCTACACTATACTGTACTGTAATGCTTCTCTAAACTGTACTGACTGTACTTCTTGTGTACTGTACTACCTTGTACTGCATCATACTGCTTTTTTTTACTTTACTATACTGCTTCTCTATACTGTACTGACTGTACTGCATCTCTGTACTGGAATGTTCTGTTTGTACTGTTTTCTGTACTATACTGTTTTTCTGTACTGTACTGACTCTTGCACTACTTTGTACTGCACTGACTACTGCTTCTCTGAACTACTGTACTGTGCTGCTGCTCTGTACTGTATTTTACTGCATTGCCTCTGTACTATGCTGAACTGTACAGCAATGCTTCTCTATGCTCTACTGTACTGCTTCTCTGTACTGTTATTTACAGTACTGTACTGCTTTTCTGCAGTATATTGTACTTGCTGTACTGCACTTATATGCACTGTACTGAGTGTCTGCACTCTGTTGTACTGACTATACTACTTCTCTGTACTGCATTAATCTGTACTGATTCTCTGTACTGTACTGATTCTATGTATTGTACTGTACTGCTTCTGAGTATTGTATTATACTGGCTCTACTGCTCCTTTGTACTATACTGCTTCTCTGTACAGTATGACTGTACTGCTCTCTACTGTACTGGTTGTATTGCATCACTGTACTTTACTTACTATACTATACTCTGTATTACTTCTATGTAGTGTACTGTACTATACTGGGCTGAACTGCTTCTCTGTACTATACTGAAGTCTACTGTATTGCTTCTCTGTATTGTACTGTACTGCTTCTCTGTACAGTAATATGATGCTTCTACATACTGTACTGTATTGTTTCTCTGCATTGTACTGACTGTATTCCTTGTCTGCATTGTACTGCTTCTCTGTACTACACTGTGCAGCTTCTCTGCACTGTACTGTTTCTTTCTACTTTATTATACTGATTTGTGGTACTGTACTGACTGTATTGCTTCTCTGTACTGTACTGTGTTGCATTCTGTGTTACACTGTACCAACTATACTGCTTCGCTGTACTGGCTGTACTTCTCTGTATTGCAATATACTGTACAGCTTATCTGTACTACTTTGTACTGCTTGTACTGCTTCTCTGTACTTTACTGTATTGTACTGTTCTGCTTCACTGACTGTACGGCTGTGTACTGTACTGACTACTGCTTCTCTCTACTGGACTGTTCTGTCTGTACTGTTTCTCTGTACTGTATTGTTCTGCTTCTCTGTACTGTGCTGGCGGTACTGCTTTTCTGTTCTGTACTGACTCTTTTGTACTATGTACTACTGTACTGACTACTGCTTCTCTGAACTATAGTGTACTGCACTGCTTCTCTGCACCGTACTTCACTGTATTGTACTGTCTTTCTGTACTGTACTACCTCTGCACTATATTGAACTGTACAGTACTGCTTTTCTGTACCATACTGTTCTTTACAGTACTGTACAGTACTGCCTCTGTGTACTGTACTGCTTTTCTGTAGTATAATGTACTGTCTGTACTGTACTACTACACATTGTACTGATTCCCTGTACTGTACTGGTTTTATGCACTCTACTGTACTAAATGTACTGGTTCTCTGTACTGTATTAACATGTATGGATTCTCTTTACTGTACTGTGCTGATTCTCTGTATTGTACTGTACTGCTTCTGAGTAGTAAATTGTACTGGCTCTACCACTCCTTAGTACTGTACTGCTTCTCTGAACTGTAGTGTTCTGGTTCTCTGTATTGTACTATACTTCTCTGTATTGTGCTGTACTGCTTCTCTTTAATGTACTGTACTGCTTCTCTGTGTTGTACTGTACTGACTCTATAGTGTACTGACTATACTGTCTGTACTGCTTCTCTGTATTGTACTGTACTAAGGTGCTTCTCTGTACTGTACTGGCTGTACTGCTCTGTACTGTACTCACTGTATTGCTTCTCTGTAGTGTAATGTACTAGTCATATTGCTTCTCTGTACCGTACTGCACTAGTTTATTGCTTCTATGTACTGTAGTGTGCTGGTTCTCTGCACTGTGCTATACTGCAACGGCTGTACTGCTTTTCTGTGCTGTACTATATTGTACTGCTTTGCACTGCACTGTACTCTGCTGTACTGCTTCTCTGTACTGCACTGGCTGTATTGCTTCTCTGTAGTATATTATGCTGTACTGTTTCTCTGTACTGTACTGGTTTCCTGCATTCTCTACTGTATTGCTTCTCTATACTCTTCTGTAGTGTACTGCTTCTATGTACTGTATCGACTGTGCTTCTCCGTACTCTACTGTACTGCTTCTCTGTATTTTACTGCACTGACTCCACTACTTCTCTATACTGTACTACATCTCTGTACTATGCTGTACTGCACTGGCTGTACTGCTTCCCTGTACTCTACTGCCTCTACTTCACTGTACTGTACTGTGCTGCTTCTCTGTTGTGTACTGGCTGCACTGCTTCTCTAGTGTACTATACTGTGCTACTCCTCAATACTATCTGACAGTGCTACTTCTCTGTACTCTTCTGTAGATTACTGTACTGTTTCTCTGTACTATATTGTATTGGGTATATTGTACTGCTTCTATGCACTGTCCTGTACTGATTCTCTCTACTGAACTGCTTGTCTGCACTCCACTGTACTGACTGTACTGCTTCTCTGTACTGTACTGTGCTCTCTCTCTA
The DNA here is from genome assembly GCF_019279795.1 of Protopterus annectens. NCBI lineage: Eukaryota > Metazoa > Chordata > Ceratodontiformes > Protopteridae > Protopterus > Protopterus annectens. The sequence goes on along the minus strand of NC_056741.1, from coordinate 1,651,238,667 downwards.
TTGTACTGTACTGCTGAGTATTGTACTTCACTGGCTCTACTGCTTCTTTGCACTGTACTGCTTCTCTGTACTGAACTGCATTGACTGTATTGCTTTGCAGAGTACTGTACTATACTGCTTTTCTGCACTGTTCTTTACAGTACTGCTCTATATTTCACTTACTGTACTGCTTCTTTGTACTGTAGTGTCTGTACTGTTTCACTTTATTATACTGTATCCTTCTCCATACTGTACTGGCTGTTCTGCCTCTCTGTGCTGTACTGTACTGACTGTACAGCTTCTCTGTACTATACAGAGTGTACTATTTCCTGTATTACTGTACTTCTAAGTATTGTAATTTCGTATACAGCTTCTCTGCAGTGTACTGACAGTATTGTTTCTCTGTATTGTACTGCACTGACTATATTCCTTCTCTGTACTGCAGTGACTATATAGCTTATCTGTACTATACTGACTGTACTGCTTCTCTGTACTTTACTACACTGTGCTGCTCCACTGTATTGTGATGCTTCTCTTTTCTGTGCTGTACTGGCTTTGCTGGTTGTCGGCACTGTGCTGTACTGCTTCTTTTTACTGTACTGTGCTACTTCTCTGTACTATCCTGTACTGACTGTATTGCTTCTCTCTTACTTGCTCTACTGCTGCACTACTCTGCTTATCTATACTGTACTGCTTCAATGTACTGTACTGCTTCTCTGTGCTGCACTATACTGAATGTATTGCTTCTCTGCATTGAACTGCTTCTCTATACGGTATTCAAACTATAGTGTGTCTGCACTGTACTGTATACTTCTTCTCTGTACTTTACTGCATTAGTTGTCTCTACTGTACTACTTCTCTCTCCTATACTTGCTGTAATGCTTCTCTACACTGTACTGACTGTACTGCTTCACCATACTGTACTATACTGTAATGCCTCTGTACTGTACTATTCTGCTTTTCTGTAATGTACTGTGCTGCTCTCTGTACTGTAGTGTACTGCTTCTCCATTCCATACTGACTGTTCTGCTTCTCTGCACTGTACTATACTTTTCTCCCTCTCTGTACTGTATTTTACTGTAGTGCTTCTCTGTACTGTTCTGACAACTGCTTCTCTGTACTGTACAGTATTGTACTGCTTCACTGTACTGTAATGCCTGCATTACTTCTCTGCACTATAGTGTACTGATTGTACTGCTTCTCTGTACTGTTTCTTTGTACTTTAATAAACTGTACTGCTTCTTGGTACTATACTGACTATATTCCACTGCTTATCTGCATTGTACTGCACTGGCTGCATTGCTTTGTACTGTATGTGCTATATTGCTTGTCTGCAATGTACTGACTGTAGTTCACTGTACTGTACTGCTTCACTGTACTGCTTCTCTGTGTTGTACTGTACTGACTATAGTGCTTTTGTGTTCTTTTGTACTAACTATACTGCTTCTCGGTATTGAACTGACTGTACTGCTTCTCTGTACTGTGCTAAACTTTACTGCTTCTCTGTACTGTACTGGTTGCACCGCTCTATATTGTACTGTACAGCTTCTCTGTACTATATTGTGCTGACTGTACTGCTTCTCTGTACTGTACTATATTGTACCATACTGCTTCTCTGTACTGTAATGCTTCTCTGCCCTGTACTGACTGTACTGTTTGTGTGTAATGTACTGTAAGTCACTGTACTGCACTGCACCATACTGCTTTTTACTTTATTATACTGTACTGCCTGTCTGTACTGCACTGTACTGTTTTCTGTACTGTGCTGACTGTACTGTTTTATGTACTGTGCTGACTCTACTGCCTTTTGTACTTTCTACTGTAATGACTACTGCTTCTCTACAGTACTGTAATGTTTTCCTGCACTACAGTTTACTGTACCATACTGCTCTGTACTGTACAGCTTCTCTGTACTATACTGTACTGGCTCTACTGCTTCTCTGCACTGTACTGTACTTAACTGCTTCTTGGTACTGTACTGCTTTTCTGTGCTGTACCGTACTGACTAATGCTTACCTATACTATACTGCTCTGTAATGTACTGTTCTACTTTGTGCTGTGCTGTGATGATTCTCCATACTGTACTTACTGGCTGCACTGCTTCTCTGTACTGCACTGCTCTCTACTGTGCTGTACAGCTTCACTCCTCTGTACTATGCTGCCTATACTGCTTCTCTTCACTGTATTGTACTGACTGTACTGCTTCTCTGTATTATTCTGCACTTTCCAGCTTCTCTGTTATGTACCATACTGTTTCCCTGTAGTGCATTATACTGTACTGCTATGCACTGTACTGGTTCTCTGTACTGTGCTGTACTATAATGCTTATGATTCCTGTACTGTACTGCTTCTCTGTAATGTACAGAAGTCTACTGTATTGCTTCTCTATACTGTAGTGACTGTACTGCTTGTCTGCACTGTACTGCACTGATTCTCTGTACTGTTTCTTTGTACTGTACTATACTGTACTCTTTGCACTACACTACTGCTTTTTGGTACTGTACTGACTATTGCTTCTCTGTACTGTACTGAACTGTACTGCTTCTCTGTACTGTATTGCTTCTCTGTATTGTACTGAACTGACTATAGTGTTTCTGTGTTTTATTGTACTGACTATACTGCTTCTCTATACTGTACTGGCAGTACTGCTCCTCTGTATTGCACTGTCTTGTACAGATTCTCTGTACTACATTGGACTATACTGTGCTGATTGTACTGCTTCTCTGTACTGTATTGCTTCTCTGCACTGTACTGTATGGACTGTACTGGCTGTATTGCTTGTCTGTACTGTACTGACTATAGTTCACTGTACTATACTGCTTCTTGTACTGCTTCTCTGTACTGTGCTAAACTTTACTGCTTTTCTGTACTGTACTGGCTGTACTGTTCCTCTATATTGTACTGATTGCACGGCTTCTCTACACTGTACTATATTGTATGGTACTGCTACACTGTACTGTACTTCTCTGTACTGTGCTGATGGCACTGCTTTTCTGTTCTGTACTGTACTGACCATTTTGTACTACTTTGTACTATATTGACTACTGTTTCTCTGAATTATAGTGTATTGTACTGCTTCTCTGGACTGTACTTTACTGTACTATATTGCCTCTCATACTGTACTGCCTCTATGCACTATACTGAACTGTACAGTATAGGTTCTCTATACTATACTGTTTCTCTCCACTATTCTCTACAGTACTCTACTGTAGTGCTTCTGTGTACTTTACAGCTTCTCTGTAGTATATTGTACTGGCTGCAATGTACTACTTATATGTACTGTACTGATTCTCTGTACTGTAATGGTTGTCTGCACTCTACTGCACTGACTGGACTGTTTGTACTGTATTAATCCGTATGGCTTCTCTGTACTGTACTATGCTGATTCTCTGTATTGTACTGTACTGCTTCTGAGTACTGTACTCACTCTACCACTCCTTTGTACTGTACTGTACTGCTTCTCTGTACTGTACTGGGTGCACTGCATCTCTGTACTGTACTGCTTCTCTGTACTGTATTGTCCTGTACTTGTCTGTATTGTGCTGTACTGCTTCTCTAATGTACTGTACTGTTTCTCTGTATTGCACTGTACTGCTTCTCTGTATTTTACAATACTGTACTCACTGTAGTGTACTGACTATAATGTTTGTACTGCTCTGTAGTGTACTGTATTATAATGCTTTTATATACTACACTGGCTGTACTGCTTCTCTGTACTCTACTGTACTCACTATTGCTTCTGTCATGTAATGTACTTGTTGTACTGCTTCTCTGTACTGTACTGAACTGGCTGCACTGTACTGTATTGGTTCTCTTTACTGTCCGCACTGTACTGCTTGTTTATTGCACTGTACTTTACTGCTTCTCTGCACTGTACTATAGTGAACTAACTGTACTGCTTCTCTGTACTGAAGTCTACTATAGTGCTTCTGTACTGAACTGAACCACTTCTTTGTACTGTACGACTCTAGTGCTTCCTGTTGTACTGTACTGTTTCTCTGTACTCTACTATACTTTACTGCTTCTCTGTACTGGCTGTACTGCTCCTCTGTATTGTACTGTACAGCTTCTCTGCACTGTATTGTACCGATTGTACTGCTTCTCTGTACTATACCAAATCTCTGCACTATACTATGCTTCTCTGCCCTGTACTGTACTGCTTCTGTGTACTGTGCTATTACTTTGTACCACATTGTACCATACTGTTTCTTACAGTACTATAATGTACTGCTTCACTGTACTGTACTGGCTGTACTGCTTCTCTGTATTGTACGGTACTGTTTTGTACTACTTTGTACTATTCTGACTACTGCTTATCTGAACTATAGTGTACTGTACTGATTCTCTGCACTACTTTACAGTATTGTACAGCCTCTCTGCACTATACTGAACAGTACAATACTGGTTATCTGTACTGTACTGCACTGCTTCTCTGCATTGCTCTTTACAGTACTGTACTGTAGTGCTTCTGTGTACTGTACTATTATGTATATTGTACTGGCTGTACTGTACTACTACTCACTCTACTGATTCTCTGTATTGTACTGGTTGTCTCCACTCTACTGTACTGAATGTACTGCTTTTCTGTACTGTATTGATATGTATTGCTTCTCTGTACTGTACTGATTTTCTACATTGTACTATATTGCTTCTGAGTATTGAATTGTACCGGCTCCACTGCTCATTTGTACTGTACTGCTTCTCTGTACTGAACAGTGCTGTTTTTCTGTACTATACTGCTTCTCTGTACTGTATTGGCTGTACTGCATCATACAGTAGGTCTCTGTATTGTGCTGTACTGCTTCTCTGTAGTTCACTATACTGTACTGATTCTCTGTAGTGTACTGACTGCACTGTCTGTACTCCTTCTATGCAGTGTACTGTACTATAGTGTTACTCTGTACTGGACTGTACTGGCTGTATTGCTTCTTTGTATTGCAGCATGCTGGTTCTTTGCACTGTGCTATACTGTACTGGCTGTACTGCTTTTCTGTGCTGTACTATACTGTAATCCTTTGCACTGTACTATACTGCTTCTCTCTATTGTACTGACTGTGCTGCTTCTCTTTGCTAAATTATACTGTGTACTTCTTCTCTGTACAGTGCTGTACAGACTGTATGCTTCTCTGTACTCTACTGTACTGCTTCACTGTATTTTACTGCACTGACTTCACTGCTTCTCTGTACTGTACTACTTCTCTGTACTCTGCTATACTGTACTGGCTTTACTGCTTCCGTGAACTGTACCAATTCTCTGTACTATACTGTGCTGCTTCTCTGTTGTGTACTGGCTCTAAAGCTTCTCTGTACTGCAATGTAGAGCAGTGCTTCTCTGTACTGTAGTGCTGCTCTGTACTATGCTGCCTCCAAGCACTGTACTGATTCTCTCTACCGTACTGACTGTACTGCTATGTACTGTACTACTCTGTACTGCTTCTCTGTACTGGACTTTGCTGCTTTTCTGTATTCTACTGTACTGTACTGTACTGCCTCTGAATATTGTACTCACTGTACTGCTTTGTACTGCACTGCACCATACTGCTTTTCTTGCTTTACTATGCTGTACTGTACTGCTTCTCTGTACTGTACTTGACTGTATTGCATCTCTGTACTAGACTGCTTCCTCTGTACTGTACTGCTCTGTCTGTACTGTTTTCTGTACTGTACTGCTTTTCTGCACTGTGCTAATGGTACTCTTCTGCTCTGTACTATACTACTTTGTACTGTAATAGCTAATACTTCTCTGCACTTTACTGTACCATACTGCTTCTCTATACTGTACAGCACTGCTTCTCTGTACTATACTGTATAGTACTGGCTGCACTGCTTCTCTGTACTGTACTTAACTGCTTCTCAGTACTGCACTGTACTGACTAATGCTTCTCATACTGCTTCTCTGTAATGCATTGTACTGCTTTGTACTGTACTGTGATGATGCTCTACTATACTGATTCTACTGTACTTACCAGACTGCTTCTCTGTACTGTATTTCTTTCTCTACTGTACTGCTATACTCTTCTGCACTGTACTGGCTATACTGCTCTGTATTCTGTACAATACTGTACTTCTCTGTAATGTACTGACTATAGTGCTTCTCTGTGTTGTATTGTACTGACTATACTATGACTCTGTACTGTATTGGCTGCACTGCTCTTCTATACTGTACAGCATCTCTGTACTAAATTGTACTGATTGTACTGCTTCTCTGTATTGTACTATACTGCTCTGCCCTGTACTGTACTGACTACTGCTTCTCTGCACAGTACTGTACTGCTTCTCTGCATTGCACATTACTGTACCATACTATTCTGTATTGTAGTGTATGGCTTCTCTCTACTGTACTTTGTACTGTACAGTATTTTACTGCTTCTCTTTACTGTACTGGACAGCTTCATTGTACTGGCTGTACTGGCTGTACTGCTTCTCTGCACTGTACTTAACTGTTTCTTGGTACTGTACTGTATTGTACTACTTGTCTGCACTCTACTAATATTTCTATATATTATACTGTACTATACTCTAATGTACTGTACTGCTTTGTACTGTACTATACTGATTCTCTGTACTGTACTGAATGTGCTTTTCTACTGTACTGTAGTGCTTCACTCTTCTGTACTGTACTGGCTATACTGCTTCACTGCATACTGCGTCTCTTCACTGTACTGTACTTACTGTACTGCTTCTCTGTACTGTTCTCTACTGCTTCTGTTCTGTACTGTTTCCTTGTACTGTACTATATTATACTGTACTGTTACCTTGTACTGTACTATTATATACTGTACTGCTTCTCTGTACTGTACTAGCTGTACTGCTTCTGTGTACTGTACTCAACTGCTTTTCTGTACTGTACTAACTATTGTTTCTCTGTACTGCTCTGTACAGCTTCTCTATACTGTACTGCTTCTATGCAGTCTACTGGGTCTCTGTACTGTGCTGTACTGATTCTGTTTACTGTTCTGCTTCTCTGCACTATATTGAACTCACTGTACTGCTTCTCTGTACATACTGAAGTCTACTGCATTGCTTCTCTGTATTGTACTGTATTGCTTCTGTATACTGTAATTTGCTCATTTTGCATACTGTACTGCTTCTCTGTGCAATACTATACAGCTGCTCCATACAGTGCTGTTTCTTTGTACTAACTGTATTGCTTCTCTGTATTGTACTGAACTGTACTGTGCTGCTTCTCTGTTTCACTGTACAGACTATAGTGCTTCCATGTTGTACTGTGCTGATTATACTGCTTCTCTGTACTGCACTTGCTGTACTTTTCTGTACTGTACTATATTTTACTGCTTCTCTGTACTGCTCCTCTGTATTGTACTGTACAGCTTCTCTGCACTATACTGTACTGATGGTACTGCTTCTCTGTACTGTACTATATTGTACTGTATTTCTTTGCACTGTACTGCACTGCTTCACTGTACTGTACCATAATGCTTCTCTGCTCCATACTGTACTGCTTCTCTGTAGTGTTGTATTTGTGCTAGCAGTACTGATTTTCTGTTCTGTGCTGTATTGACTTTTGTATTGCTTTGTACTGTACTGACTACTGCTTCTCTGAACTATAGTGTACTGTACTCCTCTGCACTATACTTAAATGTACAGTAATGCTTCTCTATTATAATGCACTGCTTCTCTGCAATGTTCTGTACAGTACTATAATGTACTGCTTCTCTGTAGTATATTGTACTGGCCGTACTGTACTACTTCCATGCACTGCATGGATTCTCTGTACTGTACTTGTCTGCACTAAACTCTACTGACTGTACTGCTTTCCTGTACTGTACTAATCTCTACAGCTTCTCTGTACTGTGCTGATTCTATGTATTGTAAGGTATGTTTATAAGTATTATACTGGCTCTACCACTACTTTGTACTATACTGGTTCTCTGTATTGTAATGTACTGACTGTACTTCTTCTCTATACTGTACTGGCTCTACTCAGTCTCTGTACTGTACTGCTTCTCTGTACTGTATTGTACTGTACATCTCTGTATTATGCTGTACTGCTTGTCTTTCTTGTACAGTATTCCTCTGTAGTACACTATATTGTACTGATTCTCTGTAGTGCACTGACTATACTGTTTGTACTTCTCTGTAGTGTACAATACTATAGTGCTTTTCTACTCTGTACTGGATGTACTGCTTCTGTGTACTTTACTATACTATATTCACTATCATATATATATATATATATATATATATATATATATATATATATATATATATATATAGATATTTTGGTCTACCTGATAATGCCGAAAGCTTGAAATGCCGACGACGAGAAGACCGACAGTGGAAGATCGACAACGAAGATGTCCGACAGTTGAGAATCCTGACACTGAGAACACCGACATGTCAAATGAGCGCTAGTGGGTAAGTATGTGGTAGTGATGGACGTCAGGGTTAGGGTGTGGGTAAGGTAAGTGTGCGATAGCAATGGTCTGTAGGGTTAGGGGTGGGTTAAGTGAGTTAGGGTTAGGGCGTGGGTTAGGTGAGTGTGCGATAGTTAGGGTTTGGGTTAAGGTTAGTGTATAGATAGTTGTGTATGTAAGGTTCAGTGTAGGTTTGTAAGGTTTTTGGTGTGCTTGTGTTGTGTGTGTGCTTTTTGGACAGTGGATTTGTTTTGTTTGTTTACTGTCGGGATTGTGGTTTGTCGGGTATGTGATGTTTCGTGTTTCTGAACTTTCAGTTTTGTGGTGTCGGTGATTTCATTGCCAGTGTTTTAGCGCATTGGTGTTGTCAGGTAGACCCATATATATATATATATATATATATATATATATATATATATATATATATATATATGATATACTATATAATTATATATTCACTATTGCTTCTCTGTAGTGTGTGTGTGTGTGTGTGTGTGTGTGTGTGTGTGTGTGTGTGTGTGTGTGTGTATATATATATATATATATATATATATATATATATATATAATATACTATATAATTATATATTCACTATCGCTTCTCTGTAGTGTAATATGCTAGTTGTACTGTGTCTGTTCTGTACTGGCTGTATTGCTTCTTTGTACTGTAGTGTGTTGGTTCTCTGCACTGTGTTATACTGTACTGGCTGCACTGCTTTTCTGTGCTGTACTATATTGCATTGCTTTGCATTGTACTGTACTCTGCTGTAGTGCACTAGCTGTACTGCTTCTCTGTACTGTACTATACTGTACTGCTTCTCTATACTCTACTGATTCCCTGCATTGTTCTGTAGGCTTTTTTGGCATGTTGAATAAAGTGGAATTATAATTATTCAGTTCGTGCTTGCCTTCTCCGTAATTACAGCATTTCGTTTGGAATTACTTGTGACTTTTGAGTGATTCTACTTGTTGGTTTATTGTTCTGTAGTGTACCTCTCCATAATGTTCTGTAGTGTACTGCTTCTCTTTACTGAATTGTACTGACTGCACTGCTTCTCTGACTGTACTGCTTCTCTCTACAGTACTTTATTGATGCTATGCTTCTCTGTACTCTACTGTACTGCTTCTATATATTTTACTGCACTGACTACTGCTTCTCTATACTGTACTGACTGTTGTGGTTGTACTGTACTGTACTACTACTCCTGAACTGTACCGACTGCACTTCTCTGTTGTGTACTGGCTGTACTCCTTCTCTCTAGTGTATTATACTGTGCTGCTGCTCCTCTGTACTGTACTACTTAGTACTACACTATACTTTACTGCTTCTATAGAGTACCGTACTGTTTCTATGTACTGTACTGGCTGTACTCCTGTGTATTATACTGATTCTGTGTACTGTACGGGCTGTACCACTTCTCTGTTCTGAACTGTTCTGGCTTTGCTGTTTCTGTTTACTGTACTGTACTGCTTTTCTGTACCATTCTGTACTGACTGTACTGCATCTCTATACTGTATTGCTTCTCTGTACTTACAAACTGCACTGCTTCTCTGCACTGTACTGAATGTACTGCTTCTCTGTACTGTACTCATTTTCTGTATTGCACTGTACTGCTTCTAAGCATTGTATTGTACTGGCTCTGCCACTCCTTTGTACTGTACTGCTTCTCTGTACTGTACTGCTTCTCTGCATTGTACTGTATTGGTTGTTCTGCTTCTTGTACAATATTGTGCTGTTCTGCTTCTTTTTAATGTACTGTACTGCTTCTCTCTAGTTTATTATACTGTACTGTTTCTCTGTAGTGTACTGTAATATACTGCTTTGCTGTACTGCACTGGCTGTAATGCTTTTCTGTACTGGACTGTACTATACTGTACTCACTGTATTGCTTCTCTATAGTGTAATGTACTAGTCATACTACTTCTCTGTACTGTACTGGCTGTACTGCTTCCTTGTACTGTAGTGTACTGGTTTTCTGCACTCTGTTGTAGTATATTGTACTGCTTTGCATTGTATTGTACTGGTTCCCTGAATTATTCTGTACCGCTTCTCTATAGTGTTCTGTAGTGTACTGCTTCTATTCACTAAATTATACTGTGTGTACTGCTTCTCTGTACAGCACCGATTATGTTTCTCTGTATGCTACTGTACTGCTTCTCTGTATTTTACTGCACTGACTCCACTGCTTCTCTGTACTGTAATATTTCTCTGCACTCTGCTGTACTATACTGGCTGTACTGTTTCCCTGTACTGACTGTAATTCTGTGTACTGTACTCTGCTACTTCTCTGTTGTGAACTAGCTGTACTGCTTCTCTCTAGTGTACTACACTGTGGTGCTCCTCTAAACTGTCCTGACTGTACTGCTTCCCTGTATTGCACTGTACTGCTTCTCTGTACTGTTCTGTACAGTACTGTAGTGTAGTGTTTCCCTGAACTGCAGTGCTTCTCTGTACTATATTGTACTGGCTGTACCATACTGCTTCTCTGCACTGTGCTGTACTGACTATACTGCTTCTCCGCACTGTTCTGCTTCTGAGTATTGTACTGTACTAGCTCTATTGCTTCTTTGCACTGTACTGCTTCTCCGTACTGAACTGCACTGGCTTTACTGCTTTGCAGAGTACTATACTATACTGCTTTTCTGCACTGTTTTTTTACTGTACTGTTCAGTATTTCACTTGTTTTACTGCTTCTCTGTACTGTAGTGGTTGTACTGTTTCACTCTACTGTACTATACTGTATCCTTCTCTGTACTGTACTGCTTATCTGTACTGTAATGTAGTATATTGCTTCTCTGTACTGTACTGACAGCACTGTTTTCCTGTATTGTACTGCACTGATTGTATTACATCTCTGTACTGCTGTGACTGTATTGCTTATCTGTACTGTACTTACTATACTGCGTCACTGTACTATACTGTTCTGCTTTTCTGTACTTTACTACACTGTGCTGCTCCTCTGTACTGTACTTGCTGCACTGGTTTTCTAGATTCTACTGCTTCTCTTTACTGTACTGTGCTGCTTCTCTGTACTGTAATCCCCTTTACTCTCCTGTACTGTGTATTGCTTCTCTCTTACTGGCTTTACTGCTGCACTGTAGTCTACTGTTCTGTTTCTCCACACTATACTGCTTCAATTTACTGTACTGACTATATTGCTTCTCTGCACTATATTGGCCCTTTATACTGTACTCTAATTGTAGAGTGTGCACTGTACTGCTCTGTACTGTACTGCACTAGTTTATACTGTACTGCTTCTCTCTACTGTAATGGCTGTACTGCTTCTCTGTACCCTACTATACTGTAATGCCTCTGTACTGCACTGTGCCATGTTGTTTCTCTGTACTGTAGTCTCTGTACTGTTCTAACTACTGCTTCTCTATACTGTGATTTGCTGCTTCTCTGTAGTGTACTGTACTGCTTCACTGTACTGTACTGGCTGCACTGCTTCTCTGTAGTGTACTTCTCTGTATTCTACAGCTTCTCTACAATTATAGTGTACTAATTGTACTGCTTCTCTGTACTGTATCTTTGTAATGTACTATACTGTACTGCTTCTTGGTACTTTACTGACTGTATTGCTTCTCTGTACCGTCTATAGTGCTTCTGTGTTGTACTGACTATACTGCTTCCATGTAATGTGCCATTTTCTCTGTGCTGTACTGGTTGGACTGCTTTTCTGTACTGTACTGGCTGCACTGCTCTGTAATGTACTGTTTGTACTGCTCTGTACTGTATTGCTACACTGTACTGTAATGTTTCTCTGCCCTGTACTGACTGTATTGCTATGTACTGTACTAAGTCTTTGTACTGTACTGCACCATATTGCTTTTCTTACTTTAATATACTGTACTCTGTACTGTACTGACTGTGCTGCATCTCTGTACTGTTTTCTGCACTGTACTGCTTCTCTGTACTGATTTTTGTATTACTTTGTACTGTACTGACTACTGCTTCTCTCTACAGTACTGTACTGCTTCTCTGCACTACAACTTACTGTACCATACTGCTTCTTTCTACTGCACTATACTTCTCTGTACTGTACAGTACTGCTTCCCTGTACTGTGCAACTTCTCTGTACTATATTGTATTGTACTGGCTGTACTGCTTCTCTGCACTGTGCAGATGATACTGCTCTTCTGCTCTGTGCTGTACTGATTTTTGTATTATTTTGTACTGTACTGACTATTGCTTCTCTCTACAGTACTGTACTGCTTCTCTGCCCTGCAACTTACTGTACCATACTGCTCTCTACTGCACTCTACTTCTCTATACTGTACAGTACTGCTTCTGTGTACTATACTGTACTGTACTGGCTGTACTGCTTCTCTGCATTATACTGTACTTAACTGCTTCTTGGTACTGTGCTATATTGTACTGCTTGCCTGCACTGTACTGACTAATCCTTTTCTGTACTATACTGTACTGTACTGCTTCTCTATACTGTACTTTACTACTATGTACTATTATGTGACTCTCTGTACTGTACTGATTCTCTATATTGTACTGCTCTGTACTGTATTGGCTGTACTGCTCCTCAATATTGGACTCTACTGTACAGCTTCACTGTACTATATTGCACTGACTAATATTTCTCTGTATTGTTCTGTACTGTTTCCTAGTACTGTATTATACTGTATTGCTTCTCTGTACTGTACAATATCTCTGTACTGATTCTCTAATGTACTCTACTTCTTTTCTGTACTGTACTGCTCTGATCTTTGTACTGCTTCTCTATACTGTACTGACATCTACTGTATTGTTTCTCTGTATTGTACTGTACTGCTTCTGTGTACTGTTACATGCTGCTTTTGCATACTGTATTGCTTCTCTGTACTGTACTGACTGTATTGCTTGTCTGCACTGTATGTTTCTATGTACTGTAACTTTGTACTGTACTATACTGTACTACATCTTAGTACTGTACTGACTGTATAGCTTCTCTGTACTGTACTGCTTTTCTGTACTGTACTGTGTTGCTTATCTGTACTGTACTGAACTGTACTGCTTTTCTGTACTGTACTGTGTTGCTTCTCTGTATTGTACTGTACAGACTATGGTGCTTCTCTGTTGTACTGTACTTACTATACTGCTCCTCTGTACAGTACTGATCTGTACTGCACTGGCTGTACTCTCCTCTGTACTGTACTATACTTTATTTCTCAGTACTTTACTGACTGTACTGCTCCTCTATTGTACTGTACAGCTTCTCTGCATTATACTGTAAGATTGTACTGCTACTCTGTACTGTACTATACTGTACTGCTTCCCTACACTGTACTGCTTCACTGCACTGTACTGTGATGCTTCTCTGCCCTGTACTGTGCTGACTGTACTGCTGTGTAATGTACTGTACTACTACTTTGCACTGCACTGTATCATGCACTTTCTTACTGCACTGCTCTGACTGTACTGCTTATCTGTACTATACTGGTATGTCTGTACTGTTTCTCTGTACTGTACTGACAGTACTGAATTTCTGTTCTTTACTGACTTTTGTACTACTTTGTACTGTATTGACTACTACTTCTCTGAACTATAGTGTACTGTACTGCCTCTCTGCACTATACTGAACAGTAATGTTTCTCTGTACTATACTGTCTGCACTGTGCTTTACAATAATGTATTGTAGAGCTTCTGTATACTGTACTGCTCTGTAGTTTATTGTACAGACTGTACTGTACTACTATGCACTGTACTGTACTGTACTGCCTGTAGTATATTGTACAGGCTGTACTGTACTACTATGCCCTGTACTGTACTGATTGTACTGTACTGGTTGTCTGCATTCTACTGTACTGACTATACTGTTTCTCTGTGCTGATTGTAATGTACTGGCTATACTGTGCTGATTCTCTGTAGTATACTGCTATAACATCGCTATTGCTTCTCTGTAGTCTACTATACTATAGTGCTTCTCTGTACTGTAGTGGCTGTACTGCTTCTCTGTACTTTATTACACTGTACTGTACTCATTGTATTGCTTCTCTGTAGGGTAATGTAATTTGCTGTACTGCCTCTCTGTACTGGCTGTACTGTACTGCTTCTATGCACTGTACTGCACTGGTTCTCTGTACTGTGCAATACTGTACTGCTTCTGTTTACTGTACTGTACTGCTTATCTGTATTATACTGTACAACTATGATTTGTAATCTGCTGCTTCTGCATACTGTGCTGCTTGTCTGCACTGTACTGCTTCTCTGCACTATACTGCTTCTTGGTACTGTACTGACTGTATTGCTTCTCTGAACTGAACTACTTTTATGTATTGTACAATACAGACTATACTACTTCTCTGTGTTGCACTGCACTGACTATACTGGTTCTCTGTACTGCACTGACTGTACTGCTTTGTATTATACTGTACAGCTTCCCTGTACTATACTGATTGTACTACTTCTCTGTACTGTACTATATTTTACTGTATAGCTTCTCTGCACTGTACTGTAATGCTTCTCTGCCTGTACTGCTTCTGTGTACTGTACTGCTTTGTACTGCACTGTACCATACTGTTTTTCTTACTGTACTATCCTGTACTGCTTTTCTGTACTGGACTGCTTCTCTGCACTGTACTGTTCTGTCTGTGCTGTTTCTCTGTACTGTATTGCTCTGTACTGTAGTGTACTGTATTTGTCTATTCTGCTGTACTGCTTCTCTTTAATGTACTGTACTGCTTCTCTGTAGTTTACTATACTGTACTGATTCTCTGTAGTGTACTGTACTATAGTGCTTCTCTGTACTGTACCTTACTATACGGTACTCACTGTATTGCTTCTCTTTAGTGTAATGTACTGGTTGCACTGATTCTCTGTACTGTAGTGTGCTGGTTCTCTGCACTTTGCTATACTGTACTAGCTGCACTGCTTTTCTGTGCTGTAGTATATCATACTGCTTTGCACTGTACTATACTGCTTCTCTACTGCACTGGCTGTATTGCTTCTTTGTAATGTACTACTTCTCTGTACTGTACTGAATGTACTGGTTCCCTGCATTTTTCAGAACATTATAGAGAAGTAGTACAGTACAGTAGTGTACTATTTCTCTTTACTGAATTGTAATGATTGTACTCCTTCTCTGTACTGTACCAACTGCATGCTTCTCTCTACTGTACTGCTCCTTTGTATTTTACTGCACTGACTATTGCTTCTCTGTACTGTACTGACCGTTCTGCTTGCAGTATACTGTACTATTTCTCTGGACTCTATTGTACTGGCTGTCCTACTTCCCTGTACTGTACTGACTGTACTTCTCTGTACTGTACTACTTCTCTGTTGTGTACTTGTTTTACTGCTTCTCTCTAGTGTACTATACCTTGCTGCTCCTCTGTACTGTCCTCATGGTAGTGCCACTCTGTACTGTACTGCTTCTAGGTACTGTACTGTACTGCTTCTGTGTACTGTAGTGCTTCTATGTACTGTACTAGCTGTCTTGTTTCTCTACTATTATGTACAGACTGTACTACATCTCTGTACTCTACTATACTGGACTGCTTCTCTGTACTGTACTATACTGGACTGCTTCTCTGTACTGTATTATACAGGTTGTATTCCTTCTCTGTATTGTATCGAATGTACTGCTTCTCAGTACTATACTGGCTGTACCGCTTCTCTGTACTGTAATGTACTGCTCCTTTGTACTGTACTATACTGTTTTTCTGTACTGTAGTGTGCTGTACTGCTTCCCCGTGCTATACTGGTTGTACTGCTATAATGCACTGTATGGGGTGTACTGCTTCTCTGTACTGTACTGACTATACTGCTTTTTGTACTGTATTGTGCTGTTTGTACTGTACTGCTTCTTTGTACTGTACTGTGTTTGTACTGTACTGCTTCTCTGTTCTGTACTGTACTGGCTGTACTGATTCGATCCACTGTACTGCTACTCTCTACTGTACCGCTTTGTACTGTAATGTTTCTCTGCCCTGTACTATACTGACTGTACTGCTTCTGTGTACTGTACTGTGCTACTATTTTGTGTTGCACAGCACCATACTGCTTTTCTTACTTTACTATACTATACTATACTTCTTCTCTGCACTGTATTAACCATATACTGCATCTCAGTACTGGACTGCTTCTCTGTATTGTACTGTACTGGACTGCTCTCTACTGGGCTGATGGTACTGCTCTTCAGTACTGTACTGGACTGTTTTGTACTACTTTGTATTGTATTGACTACTGCGTCTCTGAACTGGTTTAATTCACTGCTTTTCTGCACTATACTGAATTGTACTGTAATGCTGCTCTGTATTATACTACACTGCTCTGCATTGTTCTGTACAGTACTCCAGTGCTTTTCTGTACTGTACTGCTTCTCTGTAGTACATTGTACTGGCTGTACTGTACTACTTCTGTGCCCTGTACTGTACTGATTCTTTGCAATGTACTGGTTGTCGGCACTCTACTTGTACTGGGTCTACCTGTTCTTTGCATTGTATTGCTTCTCTACTGCTTCTCTGTAGTTTACTACACTGTACTGCTTCTCTGTAGTGTACTGTACTATAGTGCTTCTCTGTACTGTTCTGGCTGTACTGCTTCTCTGTGCTGTACCATACTATACTGTACTCACTGTATTGCTTCTCTGTAGTGTAATGTACTGGTTGTACTGATTCTCTGTATTGACCTGTACTGGCTGTATTGCTTCATTGTACTGTAGTGTGCTGGTTCTCTGCACTGTGCTGCACTGCACTGACTGTACTGCTTCTCTGCACTGTACTGCTTCTCCATACAGTACTCTACTAACTGTACAGTTTGCACTGTACTGTTTGTCTGTACTATACTGGTTGTCTATACTCTGCTGTACTGCTTCCCTCTATACTGGCTATACTGCTTCTCTGTACTGTACAGCTTCTCTGTATTGTACTGACAGTACTCCTCTGTGCTTCGCTTCTGTACTGTACTGGCTTTTTGCACTGTACTGTACTGCTTGTCTTTATTGTACTGTACTACTTCTCTGTACTGTACTGTATTCCTCTGTACTCTCTTGTACCATTTTTTATCTTACTGGATGTACTGCTACACTGCAGTCTACTGTTCTGCTTTTCTGTACTGCACTACTTCAATGTACTGTACTGCTTCTGTGTGCTGTGCTTCTCTGCACTGTACTGCTTCTCTATATTGTACTCTAACTATACTGTTGTCTGCACTGCAGTGTAATGCTTTTCTGTACTGTATTTGTTGTCTGTACTGTACAGCTTCTACTATACTAGCTGTACTGCTCTGTACTATACAGCTTCTCTGTATTGCACTGAATGTGCTGCTTCTGTGTACTGTACTATACTGTAATACTCTGTACTGCACTAACTGTACTGCTTCTCTGCACTGTACTTTACCATTCTGCTGCTCTGTAGTGTACTGCTTCTTTGTACTGTACTGTACTTTTCTGCTTCCCTTACTGTACTGAATACTGCTTGTATGTACTGCACAGTACTAGCTGCACTGCTTCTCTGTACTGTACTGTACTGTTTCTTTCTACTGTGCTATACTGTACTGTTTCTTGATACTGTACTGACTGCATTGCTTCTCTGTGCTGTACTGTGCTGCTTCTCTGTATTGTTCTGTACTGGCTGTACTACTTTGTACTATACTGCATCTCTGCACTGTACAGTTTCTCGACTATATTGGCTGTATTGCTTGTCTTTGCTGTACTGACTGTAGTTCACTGTACTGCTTCTCTGTACTGTACTGCTTCTCTATACTGTGTTGTACTGACTATTGCTTCACTATACTACTTCTCTGTATTGTACTTTACTGACTATAGTGCTTCTCTGTGTTCTGTACCAACTATACTGCTTCTCTGTACTGTGCAAAACTTTAGTGCTTCTCTGTGCTGTATTGGCTGCACTGCTCCTCTATATTGTACTACCCAGCTTCTCTGTACTCTATCATACTGATTGTACTGCTTCTCTATACTGTACTATATTGCACTGTACTGCTTCTCTGGACTTTAGTGTACTGCTGCACTATACTGTAATGTTTCTCTGTCCTGTACTGTACTGATTGTACTGCTTGTGTACTGTACTACTTTCTACTACACTGCAACATACTGCCTCTCACTTTAATATACTGTACTGCTTCTCTGTACTGATTTGGATCTCTGTACTGTGCTGACAGTACTGCTCTTCTGCTCTGTACTGAATGTTTTTTACTACTTTGTGCTGTACTGATCACTGCTTCTCTGTACATTATTGTACTACTTTGCTGCACTGCACTGCACTTTACTGTACCATACTGCTTCTCTGTACTGCACTGTAGTACTTCTCTCTAGTCTACTGTACTTCTCTGTACTATGCAGTCCTATACTGTACTGGTTGTACTGCTTCTCTGCAATATACTGCACTGCTTCCCTGTACTGTACTACTTGTCTGCATTGTACTCTACTAATACTTGTATATACAATACTGTACTGCTTCTCTAATGTACTATACTGCTTTGTAATGTAATGTGATGATTCTCTGTGCGGTACTATACTAATTCTCTCTACTGTACTGCCTGAACTGTTTCTCTGTACTGTACTGCTTCTCTTTACTATACTGTACACCATTCTTCTGCATTGTACTGGCTATACTGCTTCTCTGTACTACTTTTCACTGCACTCTGTGCTGCATCTCTCTATTGTTCTCTACTGTACTGCCTGTATTCTGTACTATACTGTACTCTGTACTGTACTGCTTCTCTGTATTGTCATGTACTGAATATGCCGTTTCTCTGTGTTATACTGTACTGGCTATACTGCTTCTCTCTACTGTACTGCATGTACTGACTGTACTGCTTTTCTGTGTTGTACTGTACTGATTATAGTGCTGTGTTCTACAATACTGCTTCTCTATACTGTATTGGCTGCACTGCTCTTCTATATTGTACTGTACAGCTGTATTATATTGTACTGATTGTACTGCTTCTCTGTACTGTACTATATTGTATCTGTATTGTTTCACTGCACTGATACACTGTACTATAGTGTAATGCTTCTCTGCCCTGTACTGTACTGACTGCATTGCTTCTGTGTACTGTAGTTTACTCTTTGCAATGCACTGCACTGTACTGTTTTTCTTACTTTACTATACTGCACTGCTCTGTACTGTACTGATTGCACTGCATCTCTGTCCTGGACTGCTTCTCTGTACTGTACTGTTCTGTAAGCACCATTTTCTGTACTGTACTGACAGTATTGCTCTTCTGCTCTGTACTGAACTGACTGATTTGCACTACTTTGTACTGTTATGACTGCTGCTTCCTCTGTACAGTACTGCTTCTCTGCACTGCAATTTACTGAAATGTACTACTTCTCTGTACAGTATTGTACTGCTTCTCTACTGTACAGCATTGTACTGCTTTGTACTATACTGTACAGGCTGTACTGCCTGTCTACACTGTAGTGTACTTAACTGCTTCTTGGTATTGTACTGTATTGTACTGCCTGTCTGCACTGTACTGACTAATGATTCTATATACTACACTATACTGGTCTGTAGTGTACTGCATTGCTTTGTACTGAGCTAGGATGATTCTCTGTACTGTATTATAATTCTCTATACTGAACTGTGCTGCTACACTCTTCTGTAGTGTATGGGCTATACTGCTTCTCTTTACTATACTGCTTTATTCTGTTCTGTACTATACTGCACTGCTTTTCTGTAATGTACTGTACTGCTTCTCTGTACTGTACTAGCTGTACTGTACTGACCTGCTTGTACTGTAACAGTTCTCTGTACTCTGCTGTACTGTACTGGCTGTTCTGCTTTCCTGTTGTGTACTTGCTGTAGTGCTTCTCTCTAGTGTACTATACTGTGCTGCTCTTCTGTACTGTACTTTTAGTACTATACTGTACTATGTACTGTACTGGCTGCATTGCTTTTCTGTAGTGTACAGTATTGTATTGTTTCTATGTACTGTAACCAAATAAAATCCACATGGCTTCAAAATAAGCACCAATAAACCAAGTAAGAAGCCTCCATGGTGAAACAATAAAGCCCCGAATAGCCTGGAATCCTTCTCAAGACTTTTATTAAGCACAAAAATCCATCATAAACATTCACAGTATGTTTTCTTTTGAAACACACTTCATCAGATGTGGACTGGCATTAATCTGTACCTATAAAGGGGAAAAAGAGGTTGAGTGAACATAAATGATCCCTGGAAACCTTGAGGCAGCTTGCCAGACCACAGTTGAAACAATCAAAGTGTGCCTTAAGACAGTGGAGCAGTTAACAGTAACAATTCCTAGAGATTGTGATTGGTTAATTACTACATTGCAGTATTTTTGCCAGCTATATATGAGGCACAGATTAATGCCAGCACACATCTGATGAAGTGTGTTTCAAACAAAAATGTACTGTGAACATTTATGGTGGAATTTTGTGCTTAATAAAAGTCTTGAGAAGGATTCCAGGCTGTTCAGGTCTTTATTGTTTTGTTGTGGAGGCTTCTTACTTGGTTTAATGGTTTCTATGTACTGTACTGCTGTGTACTGTATTGCTTCTCTGTACTATACTGGCTGCACTGCTTCTCAGTTTTGTACTTGGCTGTGCTGCTTCTCTTTTATGTTCTAGCTGTACTGCTTCTCTGTATTACTCTGTAGTGACTGTACATCTCTGTACTTACTGTACATTTCTGTAGTGTACTATACTGTACTGCTCTGTATTGCACTATACTGTACTGCTCTGTACTGTATTATACAGGTTGGATTCCTTCTCTGTAGTGTACTGTTTGTCTATTGTACTGTATTTCTTCTCTGTACTGTATTGTACAGATGTACTGTACTGACTGTACTTTTCAGTACTGTACTGGCTGCACTGCTTCGATGTACTGTAATGTACTGACTGTTCTTTACTGCTTTTCTGTACTGTACTGACTGTACTGCTTCTTGATACTGTACTATACTGTCTGTACTTAGTGTACTGTACTGCTCTGTACTGCACAGGCTGTACTATGTCTCTGTGCTGTACTATACTGTACTGCTTTGTGTACTGTACTGTACTGCTTGTCTATACTGTACTGACTGTACTGCTCTTCTGTACTGTGCTGTATTAATTCTCTGTACTGTACTGCTACTCTACTGTACTACTTTGTACTGCAATGCTTTTCTGCCCTGTGCTGATGGTACTGCTACTGTATACTGTACTACTTTGTACGGCACTCCACAGTACTGTTTTTCTTACTTTACTATAATGTACTGCTTCTCTGTACTGAATACACTGCATCTCTGAACTGCACTGTTCTGTCTGTACTGTTTATTGTACTGCTTCTCTGTACAGTGCTGATGGTACTGCTCTTCTGTTCTGTACTACTTTATACTGTACTGGCTACTCTTCTTTAAACTGTGGTTAATTGTACTGCTTCTCTGCACTGTACTTTACTGTACTGCCTGTCTGCACTATATTGAAGTGTACTGTACTGTTCTGTTATTGTACTGCACTGCTTCTCTGCACTATTCTGTACAGTACTGTACTGCTTCTCTGTAGCATATTGTGCTAGCTGTACTGTACTGTAGTGTTTCTCTGTACTGTACTGCTTCTATGTAGTATATTGTACTGGCTGTACTTACTACTTCTATGCACTGTTCTGTACATCACTGGCTGTATTGCTTCTCTGTACAGTACTATACTGTACTGCTTCAATGCACTGTACTGACTGTACTGGTTCCCTGTATTTTTCTGTAGTGTACCAGTTCTCTTTACTGAATTTTACTGACTGTGCTGCTTCTATGTACAGTACTGTACTGACTACACATTTCTCTGTGCTCTACTGTACTGCTTCTCTGCATTTTACTGAACTGACTCTACTGTGTCTCAGTACTGTACTGACTGTTCTGCTGCTCTGTACTGTACTACTTCTCTGTACTCTGCTGTTTTGTACTGGCTGTACTGCTTCCTTGTACTGTACTGACTGTACTTTTCTGTACTGCACTATGCTGCTTCTCTCTAGTGTACTATACTGTGCTGCTCCTCTGTATTGTACTGCACTGCTTCTCTGTACCATTCTACATAGTACTGTACTGTAGTACTTCTCTGTATAATATAGTACAGAGAAGTACTGCAGTACTGTACTGTAGTACTTCTCTGAACTATATTATACTGGGTGTAATGTACTGCTTCTATGCACTGTACTGTACTGCTTCTATGCACTGTACTGCTTCTCTGTACTGTACTATGCTCCTCTGTATTGTATTGTACTGCTTCTGAGTATTGTACTGTACTAGCTCTAGTGCTTTTTTGTACTCTGCTGCATCTCTGTACTGGACTGTATTGTCTGTACTGCTTTGCAGGCTACTGTAATATACTACTTTTCTGCACTGTACTTTACTGTACCGCTCTGTATTTCACTGGCTGTACTGCTTCTCTGTACTGTAGTGGCTGTATTGTTTCACTCTACTGTACTATACTGTATCCTACTCCATACTTTACTTCTCTGTACTGTACTGGCTGTTCTGCTTATCTGTACTGTACTGGTTCTCTGTACTGTACTGACTATTGTTTCTCTGTACTGCAGTGACTGTACTGCTTATCTACTGTACTGGCTGTTCTGCTTACCTCTCCTGTCCTGCTTCTCTGTACTGTACTACACTGTGCTGCTTCTCTGTACTATACTATACTGCTTGCCTTTATGCTACTTTACTGGCTGTACTGGTTGTCTTCACTGTACTGTACTGCTTCTATTTACTGTACTGTGCTACTTCTCTGTACTGTACTCTTCTGTACTCTCCTGTACTGGCTATTGCTTCTCTCTTACTGGTTGTACTGCTGCACTGCAGTCTACTGTTCTGCTTCTCTGTACTGTACTGTTTCTCTGTGCTACACTGTAATGACTGTATTGCTTCTCTGCACTGTACTGCTTCTCCATACAGTACTCTCTCTGTACTGTAGTGTACTACTTGTCTGTACTATTCTGACTGTTCTGCTTCTCTGCACTGTACTGTACTGCTATGCACTGTACTGTACTGCTGCTCGTACTATTCTGACTTCTGCTTCTTCGTACTGTACGCTGTTGCTTCTCTGTACTGTACAGTATTGTACTGCTTCTCTCTACTGTACTGGCTGCACTGCTCTGTACTGTACTCTACTGTTTCTCTGCCCCAGTGTACTGATTGTACAGCTTCTCTATACTGTACTGTTTCTTTGTACTTTACTATACTGTACTGCTTGGTAATGTACTGACTATTGCTTTGTATTGTGCTGCTTCTCTGGACTGTACTGGCTGCACTGCTTCTCTGGAATGTACTGGCTATATTTCTTGTCTGTACTGTGATGAATGTAGTTCACTGTACTGCTTCTCTGTATTGTACAGTAGTGTACTGCTTCTATACTGTGCTGTATTACTACTTTGTACTTTACTGACTTTATTGATTCACTGTACTGTACTGACTATAGTGCTTCTGTGTTCTACTGTACTGGCTATACTGCTTTGTACTTGGCTAAACTTTACTGTTCTACTGTACTGGCTGCACAGCTACTCTGTACTATATTCTACTGATTGTAATGTTTCTCTGCCCTGTACTAACTGCACTACTTTGCACTGTACTGTTTTTCTTTAAATTATACTGCTTCTCTGTACTGCAATGATTGTACTGCATCTCTGTACTAGACTGCTTCTCTGTACTGAACTCTTCTGTCAGCACTGTTTTCTGTACTTTACTGCATCTCTGTGCTGTTTTGTACTACTTTGTATTGTAGTGACTGCTTCTCTGTACAGTTGTGTATTGTACTGCTTTTCTGCACTACACTTTACTGTGTTGTACTGCTTCTCTGTACTGTAGTGTACTGCTTCTCTACTGTACTTGTGTACTGTACAGCATTGTACTGATCTCTGTACTGTACTGCTTCTCGTTGCTGTACTGTATTTTCTGCTTGTCTGCACTGTACTTTGACTAATGCTTCTGTATGCTATACTGCTACTAATGTACTCTACTGCTTCTTTGTACTTACTGTGATGATTTGCTGTACTGCTTTTCTGTACTATACTGCTCTTCAATGTACTGTACTGACTACTGCTTCTCTGTACTGTTCAATACTGTACTGCTTCTCAGTTCTGTACTGCACTGTTTCCCTGTATTTACTATACTGTACTGCTTTACTGTAATGTACTGCTTCTCTGTACTGTACTATACTTACTGCTTCTCCGTACTGTACTCAACTGCTTTTCTGTACTGCTCTGATCTCTGACTGTATTGCTTCTCTGTACTACACTGTACACATTTGCTGTACTGTACTGCTTCTACACACTCTACTGTACTGGTTCTCTGTACTATGCTGTACTGTACTGGTTGTTTACTGTACTGCTTTGCACTCTACTGTACTATACTGAACTTACTGTACTTCTCTGTACTGCACTGAAGTCTACTGTATTGCTTTTCTGTATTGTACTGTACTGCTTCTGTGTACTATAATGTGCTGCTTCTGCTAACAGTACTGTACTGTTTATCTGTACAGTACTATACTGGCTGTTCTGCTGATCGTTCCTGTATTGACTGTACTGTTTCTCTACTATACTGCTCTGCTTCTCTGTACAGTACTACTGTACTGCTCCTCTGTACTGTACTAGCTGCACTGGTTGTCTGCACTGTACTGTGTTACTTCTCTGTACTGTACTCCTTTGTGCTCTCCTGTACTGACTGTATTGCTTCTCTCTTACTGGCTGTACTGCAGTCTACTGCTCTGTTTCTCTATACTGTACTGTACTGACTGTATTGCTTCTGTGCACTGTACTTCTCCAAACAGTACCCTACACACTATACTGCTTCTTTGTACTGTACTGCACTGCACTGGTTGTCTATATGGTGCTGCACTGCTCCTCTATACTGTACTGTACAGCCTATATTGTACTGCTTCTCTGTACTGCTTCTCTGCACTGTAATACTTCTCTGCCCTGTACTGCTTCTGTGCACTGTACTGCACTACTTTGTATTGCACTGCACCATACAGTTTGTCTTACTTTATTATACTGTACTGTTTCTCTGTACTGTACTGACTGTACTGCATCTCTGTACTGACTGTTCTGTCTGTACCATTTTAAGTACTGTACTGACAGCACTGCTCTTCTGTTCTGTACTGTTTTGTACTATGTACTGTACTGACTACTGCTTCTCTGAACTGTAGTGTACTATACTGTCTGTCTCCACTATGCTGAACTATACAGTATTGCTTCTCTGTATTGTACTGCACTGCTTCTCCGCACTGTTCTGTACAGTACTGTACTGCTTCTCTGTAGTATATTGTACCGGCTGTGCAGTACTACTTCTGTACACTGTACTGATTCACTGTACTGTACTGGATGTCTGCATTCTACTGTACTGAATGTCCTGCATCTCTGTACTGTACTGATTCTCTGTATTGTACTGTATTTCTAAGTATAGTATTGTACTGGCTCTACCACTTTGTACTGCACTGCTTCTCTGTATTCTACTGTACTGGTTCTCTGTATTGTAATGTACTGACTGTACTGCTTCTCTGTACTGTACTTTTCTGTAAGGCTTCTCTAATATACTGCACTGCACTGCTTCTCTGTAGTTTACTATACTGTACTGATTTTATGTAGTGTATTGACTATACTGTCTGTACAGCTCCTTTGTAGTGTGCTGTACTATAGTGCATCTCTGTACTATATAGTACACTTTGTTCACTGTATTGCTTCTCTGTAGTGTAATCTGCCTTTTACTGCTTCTTTGTACTGTAGCGTGCTGGTTCTCTGCACTGTGCTGTACTGCTTTTCTGTGCTGTACTGCATTGTACTGCTTTGCACTGTAGTGTACTGCTTCTCTGTACTGGTTCCCTGCATTGCTCTGTACTGTATTGCTTATCTATACTGTTCCACAGTGTACTGCTTCTCTTTACTGAATTGTACTGACTATACTGCTTCCCTGTACAGTACTGTAACAATTGTATCTTTCTCTGTACTCTACTGTACTGCTTATCTGTATTTTACTGCAGTGACTCTACTGCTTCTTTGTGCTGACCTGGTTCACTGTACTGTACTTCTCTGCACTCTGATGTTCTTGACTGGCTGTACTGCTTCCCTGTATTGTATTGCCTGTATGTCTCTGTACTGTGCTGCTTCTCTATTGTTCACTGTACTGGCTGTACTGCTTCTCTCTAATGTACTATAATGTGCTGCTCCTCTGTAGTGTCCTGATTGTAGTGCTTGTCTGTATTGTAGTGCTTTTCTGTAGTGTACAGTATTGCACCATTTCTTTGTACTGTACTAGCTGTATTCCTGTGTACTGTACTGCTTCTCTGTACAGTCCTGGCTATACTGTTTCCCTCTTCTGTACTACACTCTACTGCTTCTCTGTACTGTACTATACTGTACTGCTTTTCTGTATTGTACTGTACTGCTTCTCTGTACTGTGTTGTACAGTTTGTGCTGTATTAACTGCACTGCTCAGTATTGTACTGGCTGTACTCAGTACTGTATTGTACTGTTTATCTATGCTGTACTGACTGCACTGTTCTGTACTGTACTGACTATTCTGCACTGACTGTACAGCTTTTGTATTGCACTATACTGCTTCTCTGTACTGTAGTCCTGTCTGTACACTGTACTGTTTGTGTACTGTACTGCTTTTTGTACTGTGCTGTACTGCTTCTGGGTACTGTACTGCTTCATTGTACTGTATGCTTCTCTGCCCTATACTGCACTGACTATACTGCTTCTCTGTACTGTACTTCTCTGTACTGTACCATACTGCTTCTCTGTACTGTAATGACTACTGCTTCACTGTACTGTAATGACTGCACTATACTGTACTTCTCTGTACTTACTGCTTTTCTATACTATATTGTGCATCTTCTCTGTATTGTGTTGATGGCACTGCTTCTCTATGCTATAGTATACTGTAATGCTCCCCTGTACTGCACTTGATCTACTGACTGTGTACTGTACTGCTCTTCTGTTCTGAACTATGCTGAGTGTTTTGTACTACTTTGCACTGTAATGACTACTGATTCACTGAACTGTAGTGTTCTGTACTCGTTCTCTGCACTGTACTTTACTGTACTGCTCTGCACTATGCTGATCTGTACTGCTTCTCTGTACTGTTTTGCACAGTACTGCACTGTAGTGTTTCTCTAATATATTGTACTGGCTGTACTGATATGCATTGTACTGTACTGATTGTACTGTACTGCTTGTCTGCACTCTACTGTACTGAGTGTACTGCTTCTCTGTACTATACTAATCTGTACTGTTTGTACTGTACTGTGCTCCTTCTCCGTATTGCAATGTACTGCTTCTGAGTATTTTACTATACTGGCTCTACTGCTTTTTTGTACTGTACTCTATTGTTACTGAATTGCACTAGCTGTACTGCTTTGCACATTACTGTTCTATACTGCTTTTCTGTACTATTCTGTACTGCTCTGTATTTTACTGGTTGTACTGCTCTGTGCTGCACTTCACTGCTTCTTTGTACTGTATTTCTCTGTACTGTACTGGCTGTTCTCTGTACTGTGCTATACTGTACTGCTCATTTGTACTATATTTTTCTGTACTGTACTGGCTGCTCTGCTTCTCTGTGCTATACTATGTGTACTGCTCCTCTGTACTGTACAGACTGTACTGCTTCCCTGTATTGTACTGTACTGTTTCTCTGTACTGTTAACACAGTATACTGCATGTCTGTACTGTAAGCACTGCTTTTCCATACTGTACTGCACTAACTGTACTGCTTATCTTATTGTACTGACTGACTGTACTGCCTCTCTGTACTGTTCTGCTTGTCTGTACTGTACTGTACTACACTGTGCTGCTTCTCTGTACTGTACTGGGCTGCTTCTCTTTTGTACTGGCTTATATTGGTTGACTGCACTGTACTGCTATTTACTGTACTCTGCTACTTCTCTGTACTGTACTCCTGTGTACTCTCCTGTACTGACTGTATTGCTTCTCTTACTGGCTATACTGCTACTCTGCAGTGTACTATTCTACTTCTCTGTACTGTACTGCTTCAATGTACTGTACCACTTCTCTGTGCTGCTCTGTACTGACTGTATTGCTTCTCTACACAGTACTGATTCTCTATACTGTACTGTGTCTGCATGGTACAGGTTGTCTATACTGTATATTGCTTCTCTCTACTATACTAGCTATACTGCTTCTCTGTACTATAGTGTACTATTTCTATACTGTGCTGACAGTACTGCTCTTCTTTTCTGTAATGTAACCTACTGCTCTGCACTGTACTGAACTGTACAGTACTGCTTCTCTCTATTGTACTGGCTGTAGTGTATTACTTTTATGTACTATATCTACAATCTACTGCACTGACTGCGCTGCTTCTCTGTACTGTACTTCTCTGCACTGTACTGTACTCTACTGCTTTTTGGCACTATAGTGTACTATTTGTAATGCTTCTCTGTACTGTACTATACTTTACAGCTTATTGGTACTGTACTGACTGCATTGCTTCTTTGTACTCTACTGTAAAGCTTCTCCATATTTTACTGTACTGACTGTACTGCTTGCATTGTACTACTTCTCTGTATGCCGATCTACTGTACTGGCTATACTACTTCTCTGAACTCTGCTCTACTGTACTGGCTGTACTGCTTCCCTGTACTGTACTGAATGTACTTCTCTGTATTGCACTGTGCTGACTGTTCTGCTTGCACTGTACTATGTCTCTGTACTCTGCTCTACTGTACTGGCTGTTCTGCTTCTCTGTACTGTACTGACTGCAGTGCTTCTCTGTATTATACTGCTTCTCAGTACTATACTGTACTGCTTCTCTGTTGTGTACAGGATTTTACTGTTTCTCTGTACTGTACTGGCTGTACTGAATCTCTGTACTGTACTGTACTGCTTCTGTGTACTGTACTGGCTGTTCTGCTTCTCTGTACTGTACTATACTGCTTCTCTATACTGTACTATACTTCATTGCTTCTCTATACTGTACTGGCTACACTGCTTCTCTGTACTATTTTGTACTAACTGTACTGCTTCTCTGTACCGTACTACTGTTATGTAGTATACTGTACTGTACTGCTTCCCTGTATTGTACTGTTTTGCTTCTCTATACTGCACTGCTCTGTAATGTATGGATTCTCTGTACTGTACTGTACTGTCTGTAGTGCTTTTTTGTACTATACTGGCTGTATTCCTCTGTGCTGTACTTTACTGTGCTGCTTCTATGTACAGTACTGGCTGTACTGCTTCTCTGGACTGTACTATACTGTTCTGCTGTGCACAGTACTAGTTGTACTGCATCTCTACACTATTCTGCACTGACTGTACTGCTACTCTGTACTGTAATATGCTGTACTGTTTCTCTGTACTGTGTTGTACTGATTGTACTGCTTCTACGTACTGTACTATTTTGTACTGTACTGGTTCTCTGAATTGTACTGTACTGATCATACTGCTCTGTACTCTGTACTGTACTCCTCTGTATTGTGCTGTACTGATTCTCTGTAGTTTGCTATACTGTACTGATTCTCTGTAGTGTATTGACTGTACTGTCTGTACTGCTTCTCTGTACTGTACTTTACTATACTCCACTGACTGTATTGCTTCTCTGTAGTGTAAAGTACTAGCTGTACTGCTTTTTTGCACTGTATTCTACTGAATTGCTGTGTACTCTACTGGCTTTACTTCTCTTACTGTATCAGCTGTATTATGTCTTTGTACTGTAGTGTGCTGGTTCTCTACATTGTGCTGTCCTGTACTGGCTATACTGCTGTTTTGTGCTGTACTTTATTGTACAGCTTGCACTGTACTGTACTGCAGTGGCTGTATTGCTCGCCTGTACTGTACTGAATGTACTGGTTCCCTACATTGTTCTGTTCTGTACTGCTTCTCTAAATTGTACTGTAGTGTACTGCTTCTCTGTACTGAATTGCACTGATTGTACTGTTTCTCTCTACAGTACTGTACTGACTGCATGCTTCTCTGTACTGTATCTCCATATTTTAATGTACTGACTGTTCTGCTTGCACTGTACCACATCTCTGTACTCTGCTCTACTGTACTGGCTGCACTGCTTCCTTGCACTGAATGTGCGTCTCTGTACTGCACTGTGCTGCTTCTCTGTTGTGTACTGGCTGCACTGCTTCTCTAGTGTACTATACTGTTTCTCAGTACTATACTGTACTGGCTGTACTGCCCTGTTGTGCACAGTACTGTACTGTTTCTCTGTACTGGCTGTACTTATTCTCTGTACTGTACTGGCTGTTCTGGTCTCTGTACTGTATTATACTTTACTGCTTCTCTATACTATACTGGCAACACTGCTTCTCTGTACTGTACTGCTCTTGTGTACAGTACTGTACTGTTTCTCTGTACTGTACTGGCTGTACTGCTTCTCCAGTGTACTACATACTGTTTCTCAGTACTATACTGTACTGCTTCTCTGTCCTGTACAGTATTGTACTGTTTCTCTGTACTGTACTGCTTCTGTGTACTCTATTGGCTATGATGCTTCTCTGTACTAACTGTACTGCTTCTCTGTACTGTACTACTGTTATGTAGTGTACTGTGCTGTACTGCTCCTCTATTGTACTGTTTTACTACTCTGTACTGTACTATACTGTACTGATTCTCTGTACTATACTGGCTGTACTAAGTTACTGTACTGTATTATAGTGCTCTGTAGTGTACTGTACTGATTGTACTCCTCTGTACTGTACTCTAATGTGCTGCTTCTATGTACTGTACTGCTTCTCTGTACTATTCTGTACTGACTGTACAGCTACTCTGTACTATGCTGTACTGCTTCTCTGCACTGTACAGGCTGAACTGCTTCTCTGTACTGTACTGCTATGTACTGTATTGTGCTGCTTCCCTGTACTGTACTGCTTCTCTGTATTCTACTATACTGATTCTGCATACTGTACTGGCTGTTCTGCTTTTCTGTACTATACTGTCTGTACTGCTTTACTGTACTACAGTACGTCTGTGTAGTGTACTGAACTGTTTGTATTGCTTTTCTGTACTGTACTCTACTGTACTTCTATGTACTGTAATGACTGTACTGCTTTTCTATACTGTACACTACTGTACTGACTGTATTTCTTCTCTGTACTGTACTGGCTTTACTGCTTCTCTACACCGTACTGTACTCCTTCACGGTAGTATACTTGCTGATTGCTTCTCAGTACTGTATTGTATTGTACTGGTTCTTTGTACTGGCCCCAAAACTATGGCAGTCACTTCCATCCTGATTTAGCTGATCACACAAAATACTCCCTGCTCAGGCCATAGTTCAAGCAATACTTACTAAAACAGTTTGAATGCAACTGTCCATATAAAGGACATGCTATATAACCTGATATCTCCAACTGTGTAGCATCCTTACCTCCCATATACCTGACTCACCTGATTAAGACACATTCTAAACTGTGATTCAGCTTACCACACCATTACTGTTTTAAACCCACTACATATAATCTAATCCCCTTTTTCATCTTACTGGTCTCTAACTTTTGTACCTAGTTACTTCTCCCCATATCTCCACCAGTTCTATTTCTCCTACTTTACCTATCTTTCTTTTTTAATTCAGATTATGTAACTGTACATATATTTAGTTTGTTAGATCTGCTAAGTATATATTGTTTCTCAGATTGTCTATGTTGACATTTATTCCTGAATGTAAATCATTGTTTGTGTATTTTACATTGTTTTGTTACTGTATGATTAACCCAGGCTGATCCTATAATTTGTCATTATTTTAGAAGTGTTCTATTCTGGTAAGCAAATTTAAATAAATAGATAAATGAATGTTACACGAGTCTCATTAATAAAGAAGCAAGTTTCCATTAAACACTAATACATTTCTTACAGGATATGGTTGACAGCTTACTATAGTCTCTCCCAAAAGAGGAAGCACTTTTTTGGTCCCCCTTGAGACATTAAACTGGCTCGGGGACCAGTACCCCACATCAACTCTGGGTCTTCCAGCTTGTCTCCAACCCCCTCCCTTGGATTACCCTATTATTGCTGGGGCTGGTCGTGGATCCTAAGGATCTCCTGGAGGCTCATCTGTCTCTACCACCATCCTGTTTTTTTTGTTCTTGTTATATGCCTTACCCATTCCATGCTGTGCCTTCCATTCACATCAATCTCTTTTGAGGGCAACTACCCTCATTGAGCCATGCCTTCCCCTAAGAGAGCATTATTGATAAATGCCATTCCACCTGGGATGGGCACACCCATCCCTCCCTGCATCAGTCACCCTAGCCTCTAATCAAACCTGGGTCAACTTGGCAGTAGTTAGGGCTTTGTCCGTCTGTGGCATCACAGTAGCTTGACAATCTGCAACATTATTCACTTTTCTTCCATTTTCAAAGAGGGATATATGGGCAATCCTTATTCTTAGCATCGCTAACATACTGAAAGAATGACTATAGTTAGACATTTTACTCCTCTAATAGCCTTTTGTAAAATGGGACACATTTCTATACTGATAAATATTTCTATTAAAAGTGGATTCATCCGTGATTATCCACCATTTACCTTTTTAGAGATAATGTTACTAATTGTTTATGCTACCAAAAAGATCCAGTTCTTAACTTGCAAAATTATGTTTTAGTTAAAAGAATGAGAGTTTTCAAGATCAGACAGTTTTGAATAAGTATTTCTCATTTCTTTTTGATATTAGTAGCATCCGTTTAGTCTATCCAATTCCACGGAGTCAAGTCATTGTTATTGGCTTTAATCGTTCATAGCATGATATGTTCATCCATATATTAATGTCCCAGATTTCATAGGTAGGTTGTACACCACCTTTAAATTATTACAGCTATGATATACCTCTGTTACTCACCTTTAATTATTACAGCTATGATATACCTCTGTTACTCACCTTTAAATTACTACAGCTATGATATACCTCTGTTACTCACCTTTAAATTATTACAGCTATGACATACCTCTGTTACTCTTAACTCCCTGCAGCACAGAATACTATCCAAGGTGTTAAAGTTTCTAGTATTTATATTAACCAGTTTAGCTAAAAATAACAGTCATCCTATAGCTCCGATATCAGAAATCTATCCATGAAACAGTGGAACTACTACAATCACTGACAAAGTATTTGGACTTCTCTGCCAGCATTAAGTTAGCACATAAAACAAAGATTTTAGCTCATTAGTCCCCATGTATAGTTTACTGTAAAAATCAGTCTCAAAATAATCATTGCCTTTTCAAATAGCAATTGATCATATCTCACAAATGTAACTATTACATTTTAAAGTTGGCTTAACAGAGTAGTAGACACTCCATCGCTTGTAACTAAATCTAAAGTTATGGGAACTCTGAAAAACAAACATTTTTATCTACTTAGTTATTCAAATAATAGTTATTAAATCAAAAATCTTTCCATTTAAACTCCTGTGATAAAAGTTTTGTAGGTTCAGTGCATGCTGCTCATTTCACAGTTTTATTAACCATATATCGAACAAATATATAATTATCTTTTCTAGCTTGTTAAAAATAATCCTATTACGTAAGCGACACAAGTGATGCCTATCTTTACAAAAAACAGGTATGCATGCCAACTATATTCTCCCTGAAAAAACAAATGAATGTTCCCCAATTAAAGCATGATCTTTCTTATACTGCTATTAATTACATTAGCAGATTTTAACTTCTCCACATGGCATGGTGAAGGAACGGTATCTGTAAACAATTTTTCAAACGAGTTTTAACAAATGAATTCAACTTCTTGCACAATAATATGCAATGGCATGCAAACTATATAATTATTCCAGTGACCATGTTTATCACTACAATTTGTCTTTGGATTTCAAAAGACAGGAGAGAGCCACATTTTGTAAAAGCTTCAAAAATAAAGACTATACCAGGTTTTATTTTTTACAGTTCATGTTTGGACATACTCCAAAAATCCATCAATGGATAAGAAAGACAACTAGTAAAGCTAAAAATATTCAATTTCTGAATCCAATAACCAAATTAATCGATTTTATTTTTAAATTTAGTTGATCTGTTTTAGCCTTTAGTTCCTAATAAATCAATGTCACAAGCCATTCATTTAATTTCTGCCCATTTATTTTATTTAAATGAAACTAACACTGACCCTCAGTTTTCCCTCATCATTCAAGAGCTAACCTGAGTATGGATTTTTCCAGAACTGTGTTTAAAATGTATAACCAGAAAGTTAATTTGTGTGTGCTATCCACACAAAATGTGTTAAATTATGATTCTACCTAATGTTACAAATTGAAATAGAATTATTAGATTCATCCAGAGAATTAGATAATAGAGGAACAGACTTAAATATGCCATTCAGTAGTTACTTGGTAGCCCTACTTAGTATTAAACTTAAACTGAAATCAGCTTTCTTACAAATTAACTGCATTCAAAAATACCATGCACATTCCATAAAAAGCATTGTGTGTGTGTGTGTGTGTTTGTGTGTTGATGCTCATCCAGAGTCCTGAACACAGATTCATAAAAATTGAATCATTATGCTGTCAGAACTACAGTCAACAGACACTATGCAAAATACCATTTGAGTGGCTGCACATGGTGTTACAAGGAGTTATAATGCACAAAGCCTGCTCTCTACTCTTCAGTCATAACAGGGAAAGATTATATATTCATCCTCTGATGCCATGACTGCAACACTTTTTATCCTACCATGAAAAGGAGGTTGTTTCTTCTGCAAAGGAGTTTTGCAATGATTTGATATTTAACTAATAAGTACATCAGTAGGGAAAGGGGATCAGATACATTGCCACCACATATGTACATATGCAGTTCAAATCCCATAGATTGCCTTGCAGGACTTTACAGGACACAATTAAGGCAATTAGAGCAGTGTTGGGAAAGTCTATATGATCGTGATACATACAAATTTCAAGCACGGGCATCAATGCCCTTCTAGCTTGCCAATACACCAAAACACTTGTTCCCATAATAAGAGTCCAGGTTGTTCTTAAAAAAAATATTTAAACCAGTGCTTGCTTTAATGTAATGTGGTAGTCTGTTCCATGTATCAGCTACTCTGTCAGAGAACCAATTAGTACACTTCTCATTCCTATAGAATCTTCTACGTAGGTTATCTGATGATTCTCTAGTACTTTTTGAAAAACCCAAACATTCCCAGAGGTAGTTGTCTCTAAATGCTCTATATACGTGAATATGATCTCCTCTTACATATCTGTAAGAGACACTGTACAAGTTTAGATATTTCAGTCTTTCATAACTTAAAAGTTTCACCTCCATGGATACCCTTGATATATTTCCACTGTATTCTTTCCAGTTTACTCATGCTTGTTTTCTTCTAGGATTTCCATATTGTTATCCCATACTCAAGTTTGGGTCTAATGTAACTAACAATTACTTAATTTTTGATTTCCTAGACATTATACATCTTTTTTTATACAACCTATAGTTCTAAAATTACCATTAGCCAATTGGTTGATATGATTAGAAATAAAACTCATAACTGGATCTACCCATATACCCAGTTCCTTAAATGAGTCTACAGTTTCAGTCACTGTGTGCTGTATTAAACGTTCACCTTTCAATTTATATCTGCCAAATCTCACATGGTTAGTTTTGATGTATTTATCAGCATGTTCTTCTGTGCCTAAATGGTCGATTTAGTCAAGTTATTTTTCAGACATGCCTTATCTGTAACACAAGTAATCAAGTTACCCAATTTCAGGTCATCTGCATACAGACCGTAGAACACCTCAGATGAAAAAGTTAGGTATGAAAGATTCAATCTAAAGTAAGGTACTAGGACAGAGCCCTGTGGGGTGAGTCATTTCTATTTCTAATACTGCATACGTCTTACCTCATTGTGCAAGAACTTTTATGAATGGAATTCCATTCTATGGCATACCAGCCTTACTGAGGTGCACACTGTTTATGAACAGCACCAAAAGAATCTGAGGATTTTAAATTCTGATGAGGCTAGATAAGGAATGACTCCAAATGAGATGAATTTATTACTTAGTCACCTGTTGTCACAGTATGATGGCTAACTGTTCTTCTGTTTACAAGTGACATCACCCTGTCTAGGAAGAAGTTTGTATGTTAAGAATTCTAGAAAACTGATAATTACATTTGGCAATAATGAAAATTCTGACAATGATAATATTTCTCATATTCAGATCACATATACATGATGCAATATTCAGATTGTTGCTTTATCATGAATTGATTCCAGTCTTAAATCCTGAACAGACTAGCACTTACAGAATGGCTGTTTACAGAATACCTGTTTTTGTAGGTTTTGCTTTACAAAGTCTCTTTCTCTGAAATTGTTAGAAGGAATTACAGTCATAATTATCTGCAAATGCCCTTAGATTGTGCTCCTATCTTCACACTAGAAATCATGCAATATCAAAGATGATCATAAATCCTTCTCTAACGATATCAGACAATTAAGACATACATATCAATGTAATGAATTAATTCACAATGTTTTACCCACACCAAACCTAAAGATATTCCTAATATACCTGAAGAAAAATGTAGTGCCAACTTCACCAAAAATAGTTAAGTTCCACAAATTCCCCATTCCCCCTTCTCTCAAGATTAAGAAGCATATCCCAACTGTATTCTCTAAAGGAAATACCATCTCAAGGGACCCTGATAATGAATCTTTTCACTTAATGAACCACACCCTCTCTGAACGCCTCATAAAACTGTTCAACTGGTGCAGCCACACCAGGTACAGAAAATGACTATCATTATTG